>NW_019154101.1:17194364-17388112 GCF_002288905.1 Enhydra lutris kenyoni
TATATATATATATATATATATATATATATGGTAATAAAATGTGAAATTTGGTTCAAATTAGTTACTTTATTCTCAAACCTGGGATTTCCTTAAAATTATCAAAACATTGAGAGGCAAAACAGAATTGACAGGATTTTTATAATGAAAGCTAATTGTCAAAAAGTTGGACTTTCTAATAAGACTCATCTTTGTGGGGATGGAAATTTATTTTAAATATTCCCTAGCCAACTAAATATACAGGGTTATAGTTGCTTACTTCCTCTTGGAAAATAAACCTTCATAAAGCTTTCATAATGTTTCAACTACTCCATTTTTTTTCCCACACATAGATCACTTTAAGATCTGGATTCTCCTCCAAAGAGAAACAAAGAGCTGTCCAACTTTAAACAAGTTATTTAATAAATTCTAAAATTTATGAAGCACATTTGGCTCTAAAAAATAATATCCAATTTAAATTCCAAATCACAGTTTATAGAGTTATTTTTAGCTTTTAAAATTACTTGTCTTCAAAATATGCCAATTATATATAGACTTCATTCTGGTTTATAAAAGTAAAAGCTATATTAACAAACACAACTTATGATTTGACACATTTTATTACTGGAAAATAATCTACTCAGCTAAAAATCACTTATTCTAGGTTCAAATATTTTGGCACTTAAGAATGAAAGATTTTCATTAGATACTGATTAACGTAATTTTTTTCTGCCAATATAAATCTCCTTTTTGACATTTTAATTAATTTTTAGAACCTAAAGTAATAGATTACTACAAGTGGTTAAAATTATTATAGCCTTTATTAATGACAGATGTTTTAGACCATACAAAACTGTGTGATTCAATTTGATCTTCTTATGGAATTAAGTAATATATTCCCCATCCTGGGATTCTTACTACTTGACACATTAATAAATACAGTTATAAGAATTGCAGGGCTGTATCATTCTCCATGTAGTAAGCAACTGTGATATAAATACACATAGTCTACTTATTATAATGAATAACTAATGGGTTATTATTACCAGCCAACAGTTGTTAAACTTTGCTTGTAAACAAGATGATTTATCATCAGATTCTCAAGCTGTAAAAGCTTTTAAAATAGTAAGCTCCAGGAGATGGAAAAAGAAAAATACAAGACACATTAATCCAACCTTTCTAAAGGGCACAGTGTGCACTGTAAATCAGAGCTGGATTGTTCATTAAAATCTTCTGCAAGAAGCAGCAAAGAGAAGCATAATGATTAAATTAACTAAGAAAAGACCAAAAAGGAATATGTGAGTCAGAGGAGAATTTGAATTTAAAAATGTATTTATAAATAATATTAAATTTGACATGATTAAGATTTTGCTCTCATTATTAATTCAATCTGAATCCACTTCTAAAATGACAGTTACCTCTATTTCACAATTTTCTTACTCACAAGCTCAACTCTAGTTGAATGTATGTCCTGATCAACTTTTCCATTCCTGACCTTCTGTTTTCATCTAGTCTATCAATATAAGAAAAATTCAACAACTATACACTAAATGTTGAACATATTTTCAGCACTTTACAGTTTTAGAGTGCTATAAGACCATTTAAAGCTATGGAACCAGAACACTCTAACTGATCAATTTTACCCTTCCCCAATTCAGATAAGCTTTATAGCCTTTTGTTTTTGAAAGATGGTCAATGTTATCAAAGACAAAAAACATAGGAATTCCAAAGCCTGGTAGACCAGAGAAACATTCTGTTCTACTTTTTATTCCTTCCTATGTGTGAGATACCATTCTAAGTTCCCTCTGATGGAAATGTTAGATTGTATTTATTATGAAACAATATAAAAGCAGGTAATATCTCTCACTTTTACAACATCATTTTTATATAACCTTTTATCTATTCAACAAATATTAAGTGTCTATTAATAATTTATTAACTACTAATGTAGTCATTTCTACGTAATTTCTAAAATGTTAGCTCATCTTTTGGCCTGAAATGTTTTCTTTCAATTTCTATAATTAATTTAAAAGTTATCAGTCTCGGTTTTTTTTTTGTTGCTGTTTTGTAAATCTTACGTAGCCCATGGTTAAAAATAGTGTAACTCTAACCTAAAATAAAAATAAACTTGAATGTGTCTATAGGACAGTGAGCCTGACAAGAACAGATGGAGTTAAAAGGAAAAGGAATAGGACTTATTACATGGTGAAAGTTAAAGGACAGGATTACCAAGAGGTAAGTGGTCAGTAAAGATAAATGTGCAAGAAAGAAACCAAAAATAATAAAGTAGCAAAGGATGGCACTAGATCTAAAAACTATATTATGGGTAGTAGTCATGAGAAAAATTTCAGAAGAGAGGACCACTTGAAAAGAAGTTCATGTAATTGATCAGCGGAGTTAAGTCATAGTTATATTTATCATACATAGTGATTCACTATTACAGCCTAATCACTGTCCAGTTGTTCCCTTGAATATAGCATAATCTTATTTTTTCTTTCTAAAAACAGCTTAATTAATATATAATACACATTTTTACTTTTAGATACATATTTTTGGAATTAAGATTGCTTAAAAGTATATTTATCCTACTCTGACAATTTCTTAAGTTTTACTTCAATTCTTTTTACTATAGCTGAGTTTAAGTAACAATGAATTAAACTTTGGTTAAAAATAGAAAATATATAATGTCCTATTTTCCTAAAAGCATTTCATATCATATTTATCTTAGTGAAAGCAGTATTATTGTTTATCTAGTTTTATAAATAATGTTTACCCAAAATAAAACTTTCAAAAGATATACACAACATAAAGAAAGTAAAAGTCATCTGAATCCCACCATTCAGGAAAACCATTATAAATATTATGGAGTATATTATTTATACATTTCTTTAACAGTGGCTTTAACATTAGTTGTCATTTATATAACTCTCATCTATTTATTAAATAACACATATATAGTAGAGTTTATTATATTGTTATATAGTAAAATGTACATATCACTCTGTTAACCCTTACATAAGACTAGTCTAAGTGTGACTTCTCCTATATCCATTCATGTGACTGAAACTATAATAGCAAATGAAGGTCATTTCTTACTGCATACTTAATGTCTATAATCATTTACGTGTTATAGGTAATGGTTGTCTGCTACAAATCAGGTTAGATTTACTGATAGAGAGTGGAAAAGGCAAAGGAATCTCCCAGTGGAAGAGTCAGATAATAATATATTTTATGGAACTGAATTTACTGAGTTATATGATTTTTTGATTTACTTGTTTACATGCTCAAGATTTTTTTGTGTTATATTCTAGCAAGATACTCTATTCATTTACCCAATGAACATTTAATGTCTATTTAAAAATCAAAAATCAAAACAAAACATGGAAAACTTCACTGTTTTATAGGTGAAATAACCTCAAAAGATTGTAAGTAACTCAAAAATTAACAAGGACTGAGGAAGTGGCCAGAATCAAATGTTCATCTACCTTCAAAAGTTGGCTAATTAACAAGCCAGGATCTGGTACAATGTCATATTTACACATCTAGGATTAGATAACCCAAGAAGTAATCAATTATTATGTAATAAATGAAAACTATATTATATTAAAGGTAGAAATGATAGAATAAGGTTAATTGATATATACTGGGCTATTTTAAATAAAAATTATCTCACCTAACCCTCATCTAAACCCTTTCCCAGAAAAGTATTATCTCAGTTTTTAAAAAAATTAAATTATGTGGCCAGCCTCACAACTAAGATTATGACAGAATAAATATTCAAACCCAGATTCATTTGACATAAAATCTCAAATTTCCATTATTCCATTTAGTTACTATAAGAAAAAATATATATCAGACTTTAGAAACTCTTTCTACAGCCTATGATAAAGCTCTGCAGACTGCCATGATGTAACATATGAGTCAGAAACGTCTATTCTGGTTATTTTGATCCTCCCCATGGACTGGATGTATCTGCCAGGGAATACTTAATGGATCTTTAGAGTAGCTTAAGTAACTATACCAACCATGACTTTTCCATCTATGTAAACACCTTGTAAAAATATATTTCAAAGCTGATAAGGGAGGTGCCTGGTGGCTCAGTCAGTTAAGCACCCAACTCTTGATTTTGGCTCGGGTCATGATCTCGGGTCATGGGACAGAGCCTGGAGCAGGGCTCCATGCTTAGCACAGAGTTTGCTTGTCCTTCTCCCTCTGCTCCTCCCCCACTTGCTCTCTCTCTTTCTCAAATAAGTAACTAAAATCTTTTTTAAAAAGTTGGTAAGGTAACTATGTTTTCTATTTGATAGTTTTAAATGAACACAATGCATTAATATAAAAGCTAAATCAAAATCTTGTGATAAGCTCAAAAGCTAAAAGCTGCAGAGTAGATGCAGGTTTTATTGTCTGTTTCTACTGATAAGGGAAGGGAAGTTGAAGATTGAGTAGGAAAGGTCAATGGGAACGAACCTTTATTAAAGATCTGCATCATGCCAGGTACTTTGACATTATCTCATTAATCTTCATTACAAAAAAAAAACAACCTTTCTTATGAGGAAATACTTGTTTATATGCTTACTACAAAGGTAGTCTCACAATCTGGTATCCTCAGTCTGAATCTTGGCCAGAAGTATCTTTAGAATACTTTAATTGCTTGCCAAATTTAAAAAACAGAGGACTGAACACAGAAACTATATATCCACCTTCTCTGAGACATCAAAATATCTAATAATACTGAACATGGAAACAAGTGATACCCAGTTTGGATGAGGCACAGACACTCAGATCACCAAACCCCCATCCTGACAATTCCACTCGTTTCAGTTTTGCCAGGTCACTGTAGGCATGGCATTTAGATTTATATTTGTGATCCGATTTTGAGTAAATTGTCAAGATTATATTTCTAGTAAGGCACAAGGTTTAAAATCAAAACCACGTCTGTTTCTCTCCAAAGACCATACTCACATTTACGGCTCCTGGTAAAGTCTCTTTGTGTATAGAGAAAAACAATGAAATTTTCCATAAGTGATTCTGATTTTCTCCTACCTTTTAAAAATCACTGCTGATAGCAGCATTTTCCTGAATATCAAAGTTTTATCTTATTTTTTTTTATTTTTAGCTCAATCATTCACTTTTCCCATATATTGTATATAGACTCAAGGCAAAATAAATTCAGAGAATCATAAGTTAATATCATTATTGTTCTACCTCATTTAGGTATGTCTTGTGGTTCTGTAAAAAGTACAAGTAACACTGAAAAGCTTTATTTAATTCAATGAAAGCTGTAAATAATACACTTTATGTATCATTTCATGTATCAGTAAAATGAATCAAATCTTTATAGTGTTTAAACTTTTTATTAAAACTAACTAGCTTATGTTCTGTGTTGCCCCCAACCACCTTTACGATTTAAGAGAACTTCAAAGGAACTCACAGTTAATATCTAAATATTACTGACACAATAGAGAAATAATTCAATATATACACATTTAACATTGAGTGTTAAGAATGTAAGTGCAAAAAGCATGATATTCGGACAGTCATAGGCATAGAGATGTGCTTTTTGGCTTAAAGAGGGTAAGCTTCTCAAGATGGGCAACTTAAACGAGTTTATTTTGTTAACCTGGAAACTCCTATATTATCAATGAAGGTTTTGAAAGAGGTGGTACCAATATAAGCCTTAGCATTTTTTTTAGTACATCCGCAAAGTTTATTTGGCTACTATTTAAATACAGATGAGCCAAGAAAACTAATGAATTACTTTGGTTGGTAGTGGGTCTTCCATACCTTCTATGAGCACACTGCTATTAAAACTAGCCCCAGATGACTGGCTTTGCATTTCTTCATTTTTATGCTGGAAAAACTACGTCATCTTGTTCTTAAATAAATTAAAACCATCTTAACATTGGAAAAGCTACTAGTTTACAAAACAAATAAAATACAACCAAATAACATTTTCATGAGGAATAATCATAAAATATTACTGTTGACCTCACAAAGAGACAAATTTCCCCATGTTGAAATATAATTACAGGCACTAAGTAGTAACATTGACCTTTCCAATCTGTTTTAGAAAAATCAGAGAATACAGGTTTAAGTAAAAAATCTCCATAGTAAGATTAGGTTAATGAATTTTAAATTATTTTAGAAAGCCACATAAGCCCAGAATATTTTAATTAATATTTAATATTAATATTTTAATACACAACCATAAAGTTATATTTCAAATGCTTCTCATTTATATACATTTTTGGCAATAGATCATTAGTTTCATCTAACAAAGTTAAAATGTATATGAATTTTTTAAAAAATATTTGGAGCTTATGGGGCACCTAGATGGCTCAGTCAGTTGAGCATGTGACTCCTGTTTTGGCTCAGGTCATGATCTCATGGGTCCTGAGATCCATTGCCCTCAACCCCCACCCTGCATCAGGATCCAGCCTCCAGAGTGGGGAGTCAGCTTGAAGATATTCTCCCTCCGCCCCTCCCCCCACTCTCTAAATCAGTCAATCAATCTAAAAAATAATGTTTTCAGGAAAATCACACTACCAGTTAACCTTTTAGAATGCTCTATAGTTCCAGGATTATGAGTGTCTTGCTAAAGTAGAAATTTCTTTTAATTTCTTGCTCTTTTACTTCCTGTAGATAGCCCTCAGCTTAAAATCTTCCCACATCTTCCTTAACAGTGTCTACCTATAATAACCAGAGGCCATGTAAAAACAGTGAGCTAATAACATAACCAAAATATTTTCCTTTTTTTAAAGATCTTATTTATTTATTTGACAGAGAAAGCACAAGCCGGGGAGTGGCAGGCAGAGAGAATGGGAGAAGCAGGTCCCCAATGAGTGCGATGCTGGGCTTGATCCCAGGATCCTGGAATCATGACCTGAGCAGAAGGCAAATGCATAACCCACTGAACCACCCAGGCACCCGAAAATATTTTCTATGTAACTTTTATATATAACCAATCAGTGTTCTGAAAAGTAGATTAAAAATTCATTTTTTTAATTCCTAGACATTATTTTAAATTTTTTTCTACCTACCCCACTAGAAACATTTATATAATGTTGAATAGCTGAAATTACATGTTTTCTGAGTTTGTTTCAGCCCAATATTATGAGAAAGATATCTTAGAACTGCTTTAAGAGGGGCCTGGGTGACTGAATTGATTGAGCATGAGACCCTTAGTTTCAGTACCAGTACTCAGTGCAGAGTCTACTTCAGATTCTTTCTCCCTCTGCCTCTCCCTCCCCCTCTACCCCCGCCACTTGCACTCTCCCTCTCTCTCTCTCAAATAAATAAATAATCTTTTTAAAAATAAATAAATAGACAAAACTGCTTCAATTGTTATGTTTAATTTCTTTATACAGATCTATAGCTAAGCATTAATAACTCCTCTACTTTACCTATCAAATTGACTTTCAAAATAAAATTATTTTTATAACATAACTTCTATTTTTAAGGAACTTGGTAAAATGTAAAACAAATGTACTTACTTAAAATCCCTTTAAAAATATATCTTTCTCAGGGCTCCTAGGTGACTCAGTGGGTAAAGCCTCTGCCTTTGGTTCAGGTCATGATCTCAGGGTCCTGGGATTGAGCCCCACATTGGGCTCTCTGCTCAGCAGGGAACCTGATCCCTCTCTCTCTGCCTGTCTCTCTGCCTACTTGTGATCTCTCTGTCAAATAAGTAAATAAAATCTTTAAAACAAAAGAAAGCTTTAAAAAATATATCTTTCTCCATTTCTCAATAAAATACATTTCTCAATTAATGATAAAGTCATCACACTTCTAAATTCTTCCTTCTCCTGATAAATGGTTGATGCTCATTCATGGATCAATTATAGGGAAGGAAATGCCAACATCATTCTTCTTCAAGGACTGAAACCTTAATTCTTTGGGTAATAGAATGTTGGTACTAGTGATGTTGAAAACATAATACCAATAAATTCCAGCTCCTAGATTGTCATAATAATAAATCAGAAGTTATTTTTAAAATACTAGAAGCATGGGTACCTCACAAATTATTAAAATGTCATAGTCAGACCTGATAATGTATGTTTTAAACACCTAGGTGCAAAAATTCTTGGACCAATGAACTACTATAATGTATTATACAGGCTTTAGATTACTGAATGAATAAACAACAGAGGATTCCAAAAACTGCTTGCACTCTTAGATCAGAATATGAAAAGAGTTCAAAGGATCTCCTTGAAGTTTCCTAATAACTAAGGTAAGAAATGAATGTCCCATTAATGACTAATTAAATTGTTAGAACTGTAATAAATCTGAGAATCTGGAAAACATAAATGGCTGTCTTACAGATAACAATTTTGTCTAAAATGTTGGAAAGTGTGTGACTCTGAATTGGTACACCCAAGAATAGAGTGGCTTTTGTTTTCTTTTCCATTTTTAGATAGAATCCAAAAGTAGTCTGAGAGTAATCAAAGGTCTTGGTAAGAAACATGAATGTTGAAATGGAGGAAATGTGGATTTAATTGACAATTCTACCCCTCACAAGTTCTGTGCTTTGGGATAAATTAGTCAACCTTACTAGATTTGGTTCAGTGAAGTAACATGAAATCATTTGATAATTATTGAACATCTGTCTCTACAGAACACAATTCTAGTGCTAGAAGTTCAGCAATGAACAAGACAGACAAGATCCATGATATCATGGGGCTTAAACTATTTAAGTTGTCAGGGCAGGGAAAACAATAACAGGTAAGCAAATTAGAAAGAAAATTATATGTATTTATATTGTAGGTAAGCGTGAAATAAAAGTAAATGGTGAGTTAAAGAGAACCTGGGACCTTCGTTAGGTGAAGTATTATGAAAGACCTCACTGAGAAAGAAATATTTGAGGTAAAACAAGAGGAAAACCCTCCTACACAAAGATCAGAAGACAGAATGGTCCAAAGAGAGGATATATGCATTTCATTAGACATCCATCAGTAACTCTAACCAAAAGGAAAAGCATTTATCAATGATTTCTATACCATAATTCCTACATGGGACATCTTTGAACATAAAAATCACAAGTATATAATTTGCGTCTACTATTCTCATCACTTTGTGGTAGATCATTAAAGACCATGGCAGTAGTGTTGAGTCATAAGAATTCTTTATATATTTTGTATACTACTCACAAATGATAAAGCTCAATTTATCTATTTTGTTGTTGATTGTGCTTTTAGTATCATATCTAAAACATTGTTGCCAATCCAAGTCCACATATATTTATGCCTGCTTTTTCACCTATTTGTGGCTCTTACATTTAGGTCTCAGAAGCAAACTGAGTTAAATTTTGTATATGGTGTAACACAGGAGTCCAAATTCATTCCTTTACAAGTGGATATCCTGTTGTCCCTACATAGTTTGTGAAAAAAACTATTCTTTCTCCATTAAGTTGTCCCAGCACCTTTGTTAAAAGCAATTGGCTATAAGTGTAAAGGTTTATTTCTGGACTCCTGATTTTATTCCATTAATCAAAATGTCTATGCTTATGCCAACACCACACTCTTTTAATTACTGTAGTTTACAGTAGGTTTTGAAATTAGAATTGTGAGTCTTCCAAATTTATTTTTCTTCTTCAAGATTATTTTGGCTATTTGGGTCTTGAACTTCCATATCAGTTTTAGTATCAATTTCTGCAACAAGGGCAGCTGAAATTCTGACAGAGTATATTGAATCTTTGGATCATTTGGGGCATATTGCCATTTTAACAATATGAAGTTTTCTGATTCATAAACATGGGGTGTCTTTTCATTTATTTCTTATTTAATTCCTTTCAATTAATTTTTTTTCATTACACAGCATATTTTTATTAACATAACATGTATTATTTACTTCAGGTGTACAGGTCTGTGATTCATCAGTCTTACATAATTTACAGCACTCACCATCGCAAATACAGTTCCCAATGTCCATCACCCAGCCACCATCCCTCCCACACCCCCTCTACTCCAGCAAACCTCGGTTTGTTTCCTGAGATTAAGAGTCATTTACGCTTTGTCTCCCTCTCTGTTTTCATCCCGTTTCGTTTTTTCTTCTCTACCCCCATTGCCTTGATTCTCAAGTTCCATATCAGTGAGATTATATGATAATTGTCTTTCCCTGATTGACTTGTTCACTTAGGATAATACCCTCTAGTTCCATCCACATTGTTGCAAATGGCAAGATTTCAATTTTGATGGCTGTAAAATATTCATTCCATTGTATATATATACACCACATCTTCTTTATCCTTTCATCTGTTGATGGACTTCTAGGCTCATTTCATAGTTTGGCTCTTATGGACATTACTGCTATAAACTTTGGGGAGTATGTGCCTCTTCAGGTCACCACATTTTTATCTTTGGAGTAAATATCTAGTAGTGCAAAAGCTGGATCGTAGGGTAACTTCATTTTCAACTTTTTGAAGAACCTCTATACTGTTTTCCAAAATGGCTGCACCAGCTTCCATTCCCACTAACAGTGTAGGAGGGTTCCCCTTTCTCCACATCCTTGCCAGTATCTGTCATTTCCTAACTTGTTAATTGGGTGTGAAGTGATATCTATTGTGGTTTTGATTTGTATTTCCTTGATGTCGATTGATGTTGAACACTTTTTTATGTGTCTGTTGGCCATTTGGATGTCTTCTTTGCAGAAATGTCTGTTCATGTCTTCTGCCCATTTCTTGATTGGATTATTTGTTCTTTGGGTGTTGAGTTTGATAAGTTCTTTATAGATTTTGGATACTAGTCCTTTACCTGATATGTCATTTGCAAATCTTCTCCCATTCTGTCAGTTGTCTTGGTTTTCTTGACTATTTCTTCTGCTGTACAAAAACTTTTTAGCTTGATGAAGTCCCAGTAGTTTATGTTTGCCCTTGCTTCCCCTACCTTTGATGATGTTTCTATGAAGAAGTCGCTGTGGCTGAGATCAAAGAGGTTGCTGCCTGTTTTCTCCTCAAGGATTTTGATGGACTCCTGTCTCACGTTGAGATCTTTTCATCCATTTTGATCTACTTTTGTGTGTAATGTAAGAAAATGGTCCAGTTCCATTCTTCTGCATGTGGCTGTCCAATTTTCCCAATATCATTTGTTGAAGAGACTGTCTTTTTTCTATTAGATATTCTCTCCTCCTTTGTCAAAGATTAGCTGACCATACAATTGAGGGTCCATTTCTGGGCTCTCTATTCTGTTCCATTGATCTGCGTGTCTGTTTTTGCACCAATGCCATACTGTATTGAGGATTACAGCCTTATAATAGATCTTAAAGTCCAGATTGTGATGCCACCAGCTTTGTTTTTCTTTTTCAACATTTCTCTGGCTATTTGGGGTCTTTTCTGGTTCCATACAAATTTTAGGATTGTTCGTTCTAGCTCTATGAAAAATGCTGATGGTATTTTGATAAGGATTGCACTAAGTGTGTAGATTGCTCTAGGTAGCAATACATTTTACATTTCTAGGTAGCATATATTTTAACAATACTTGTTCTCCCAATCCATGAGCATGAAATATTTTCCATTTCTTCGTGTCTTCCTCAATTTCTTTCATGAGTGTCATATGGTTTTCTGCCTCCTTGGTTAGAATTATTCCTAGGTATGTTATGGTTTTGGGTGCAATTGCAAATGAAATCAACTCCTTAATTTCTCTTTCTTCTGTCTTGTTGTTGGTGTATAGAAGTGCAAATTATTTCTGTGCATTGATTTTATGTTCTGACACATCACTGAATTCCTGTATGAGTTCTAGCAGTTTTTCGTGGAGTCTTTTGGATTTTCCACATAAAGTATCATATCATCTGCAAAGAGTGAGAGTTTGACTTCTTTGCTGATTCAGATGCCTTTAATTTCTTTTTGATGTCTGAGTGCTGGGACTAGGACTACCAGTACTATGTTGAATAGCCTTGGTGACAGTGGACAGCCCTGCAGTGTTCCTGATGTTGGGAGAAAAGCTCTCAGTTTTTCCCCATTTAGAATGATATTCACTATGGGTTTTTCATAGATGGCATTTATGATATTGATGTATGTACCCTCTCTCCCTATACTTTGAAGAGTTTTGATCAAGAAAGAATCCTGTACTTTGTCAAATGCTTTTTCAGCATCTATTGAGAGTATCCTATGGTTCTTGTCCTTTCTTTTATTAATGTAGTGTATCACATTGATTTGTAGATGTTGAAATAACCTTGCAGCACAGGAATAAATCCCACTTCATCATGGTGAATAATCCTTTTAATGTGTTGTTGGATTCTATTGGCTAGTATTTTGGTGAGAATTTTTGCAACCATGTTCATCAAGAATATTGGTCTGCACTTCTCCTTTTTGATGGGGTCTTTGTCTGGTTTGGGGAACAAGGTCATGCAGGCCTCATAAAATGAGTTTGTAAGTTTCCTTCCATTTCTATTTTTTTGGAACAGTTTCAGAAGAGTAGGTATTGATTCTTCTTTAAATGTTTGGTAGAATTCCCCTGGGAAGCCATCTGGCTCTGGGCTCTTGTTTGTTGGGAGACTTTTGATGATTGCTTCAATCTCCTTACTGGTTATGGGTCTGTTCAGGTTTTCTATTTCTTCCTGGTTTGGTTTTGGTTGTTTACACATTTCTAGGAATATATCCATTTTTTTCAGATTGTCTAATTTTTTGGCATATTGATGCTCAAAATATGTTCTTATAACTGTTTATATTTCTTTGGTGTTGGTTATGATCCCTCCTCTTTCATTCATGATTTTGTTTATTTGTGTCCTTTCTCTTTTCTTTTTGGTAAGTCTGGCCAGGGATTTATCAGTCTTATTAATTCCTTCAAAGAACGGCTCCTAGTTTTATTGATTTGTTCTACTGTTCTTTGGGTTTCCATTTCATTGATTTGTGCTCTGATCTTTATTATTTCTCTTCTCCTGCTGGGTTTAGGCTTCATTTGCTGTTCTTTTTCCAGCTCCTTTAGATGTAGGGTTAGGTTGTATATTCGAGACCTTTCTTGTTTCTTCAGAAAGGCTTGTGTTGCTATAATACTTTTCTCTTAGGAACAACTTTGCTGCTTCCCAAAGATTTTGAACTGTTGTGTTTTCATTTTCATTTCTTTCCATGATTTTTTTAAATTCTTCTTTAATTTCCTGGTTGACTCATTCATTCTTCAGTAGGATGCTCTTTAGTCTCCATGTATTTGAGTTCTTTCCAACTTTCCTTTCATGATTGAGTTCTAGTTCCAAAGCATTGTGTTCCAAAATATACAGGGAATGATCCCAATCTTTTGGTACCAGTTGAGACTTGATATGTGACCCAGGATGTGATCAATTCTGGAGAATGTTCTGTGAGCACTAGAGAAGAATGTGTATTCTGTTGCTTTGGGGTGCAATGTTCTAAATACATCCATGAAGTCCATCTGTTCCAGTGTGTCATTCAAAGCCCTTATTTCTTTGTTGATCTTTTGCTTAGATGATCTGTGCATTGCAGTGAGGAGGGTATTAAAGTCCCCTACTATTACTGTATTATTGTCAATGTGTTTCTTTGATTTTGTTATTAAGTGGCTTATATAATTGGCTGCTCCCATGTTAGGGGTATAAATATTTATAATTGTTAGATCTTCTTGTTGGATAGACCCTTCAAGTATAATATAGAGTCTTTCCTCTTCTCTTATTGTAGTCTTTGGCTTAAAATTTTATTTGTCTGATATAAGGATTGCCATTCCAACTTTCTCTTGATGTCCATTAGCATGATAAATGGTTTTCCACCCCCTTACCTTAAGTCTGGAGGTGTCTTTGAGTCTAAAATGAGTCTCTTGCAGACAGCATATTGATGGGTCTTGTTTTTTTATCCAATCTGATACCCTGTGTCTTTTGATTGGGGCATTTAGCCCATTTATATTCAGGGTAACTACTGAAAGATAGGAATTTAGTTCTACTGTATTGACTGTTAGGTGACTGTTACTGTACATTGTCACTTTTCCTTTCTGGTCTATATTACTTTTAGGCTCTCTCTTTGCTTAGATGACCTTTTCAATATTTCCTGTAGAACTGGTTTCGTGATCACAAATTTTTTTTGTTCCTGTTTGTCCTGGAAGCTTTTTATTTCTCCTATTTTCAGTGACAGCCTAGATGGATATGGTATTCTTGGCTGCATATTTTTCTCACTTAATACCCTGAATATATCATGCCAGTCCTTTATGGCTTGCCAGGTCACTGTGGATTGGTCGGCTCCCAATCTAACGTTTCTACCATTGTAGGTTACAGACCTCTTGTCCCAAGCTGCTTTCAGGATTTTCTCTTTGTCCCTAAGATTTGTAAGTTTTACTATTATATGTTGAGGTGTTGATCAATTTTTATTGTTTTGAGGGGAGCTCTCTGTGTCTCCTGGATTTTTATGTCTGTTTCCTTCCCCAAATTAGGAAAGTTCTCTGTTATAATTTGCTCCAATTTACTTTCTCACTGCACCTCATTAATAGCCTCTTTGATTTTGACTTGGCTAGCCTTTATTTCTCCAGAAAGGGATTCTCTAGTATCTTCAATGCCTTTTTCAAGCCCAACTACTACCTTTGTAATCATTATTCTGAACTCTAGCTCTGACAGCTTACTAATGTTCATGTTGATGAGTTCTCTGGCAGTTAGTATTGTCTCTTGTTCTTCCCCCCACACTCCTTTGGTTAGTTTTTCCATTTTCTCATTTGGTTCAGATAAGAATAAGTGAATGAGAGAATAAAATGCTAAAAGGGTAACCACAACCCCAGAAAAATATACCCTAAACAAGTCAGAAGAGACCCCAAACTGGGCAGGAGGGGGCAGGGAAGCAGAGAGAGAAGAAGGAGGAGGAAAGGAGAAGGAGAATATGATTTGGCTGGTGAATAGAACAGAACCACACACTAGATTCTGGATGTATTTTGGTCCATTAGAAGAAACTGCCTCCCAAAATTTTAAAGAAGAAAAATGTATATATATACAAAAATAAGGGTAAATGCAATGAAGGGATGGAATATGACTGTAAAAATGAAAATTTAAGAAGATTTTAAAAAGGAATTGGTAAGTTGGTTGTAAGAAGAAAGAAGAAAATTTTTTAAAAATTAAAAAAGGAGAGAATATGATCAGGCAGGAGACTAGAACAAAGCTATACACTAGATTTAGGGTACATTTTGGTCTGTTAGAATAATATGCATCCCAAAGTTTTAAAGAAAAAAAAAATATATATATACACACATACACACAAAAATAAGGGTAAATACAATGAAGGGATAGAATATGTCTGTAAAAATGAAAATTAAAAAAGGAATTGATGAGTTGTTTGAAAAAGGAAAGGGGAAAAATTCAATAAAAGAAAGAAATAGAAAAAGAAAAAAATTAACTTTGAAAGACTAAAGAATCATGGGGGGAAAGCCATGAATTCTTTGTGCTGTATTCCCCTAGCACTGGTATTTTGTGGTTCTCATTGATTGTTAAACTTGTCTTGGCTGGGTGTTCTTGCTGATCGTCTGGGGAAGGGGCCTGTTGCAGTGATTCGCAAATTTCTTTGCCCCAGGAATAACTGCACAGCCCTTGCCAGGGGCCAGGCTAAGTAATCTGTTCGGATTTGCTCTCAGTAGTTAATGTTCCCTGGAAGCTTTCCATACAGCTCTGGAGGACGTGAATGAAAATGGTGACCTCCCAAACTTTGGCCTAGAGGAGCCAAGAGCTCAGGGCCCCATTCCTCAGTGTACCCTCAGAGAAAAGCAGTCAATCACTCCCATCTCCCTGGTCTCTTGCCACACTCCATGTTTACCCGGCCTGTGACTTAGCATTTCTATATCTGGTACCCACCCTGTTTGGAGTCTCCAAACCCAGCAGATTCCTGCAGCAGGTTCCCACACTGCTCCTGCTGGAAACTCTCTGTATCTGCCACTTGTTGTGCCTGTACTTTCTTGTGAGAATTTTCTTTACTAATTCAATCTCTTAACTTGCTACAGGTCTACTCAGACTTTCTATTTTTTCTTGAATTAGTATCAGTAATTTATTTCTTTCTAGGAATTTGTCCATTTCAATTAGATAATCTCATTTATTGACATATAAATGTTCATAATATTCCCTTAGACTCCTTTCTATTTCTGTAAGGTCAATAGCAGTATTTCCTCTTTAGACCTGATTTCAGTAATTTGAGTCATCTCCCTATTCCTTGGTCTCTCTAGCTAAAAGTTTGTCAGCTTCATTGACCTTTTCAAAGAACCAACTTTTGCTTTTGTTGATTTTTCTTCTTTGTTTTTCTATTCTCTATTTCATTTATTTCTTCTCTAAACTTTATTATTTTCCTCCTTCTGTTATGTTTGATTTAATTTGTTTTTTTTTTTTCTGGTATCTTAAAATGGAATGCTAGATTAGTGATTTTAGATCATTTTTTAAATAGGCATTTAGAGCTACACATTTCCCTTTAAGCACTGTTTTGGCTGCATCACTTAAGTTTGGTATGTTGTGGAACTGTTCTTATGAACCATAAATTTGTGTCCTTCTCAGAGGTAGTTATCAAGTAATAAGGATCCAAAGGGGCCTATGCTTAAACTAACACCAGTACTGACACTTAATAAACTTAATATTGTCACTTGAGAAATCTGCAGAATTAGAATTGTCCAATATCCAATTATCCAGATTAAAAGTCTATTCACATGAAACTGACTATATAGCAAAATGGACTACAAATAATCCTGAATACAGAGAAAAACTTAATGAAAAGAGTTTAAGAGATAGCTCCACTTCCTGAGTCAGTTAAAACTTTTTGATCCTTCATTCTGTTTTGGAATTTTAAGATGGATTAGACAATATTAAGTACTCTGAGAGAACAATGTAATAACAGTACAGATTTTTTCTTATTCTATGTCTTTACTTTTCTCACCAATCCTTCAACTTTACTGCCTTCTGTTCTGGCTCATATCACCAGGGGGAAATAGTATAGTATGTAAAGCATAAAAAATGTGATTTGTCTTCCAAAAGGTATTTGTAGTCCTCTTCTCAGAAAAAAGATGATTCTTGAAAGGTCCAGCTGTTTTTTCAAAATATCTAGAAAAACCCAGACACAATACACAAAAAATAAACCAATCAAATTTGAAGGTGCCAAGAATGCTTTATTTCAAAGTATTTGTTTACTTTTACTGCTGAAACTGGGCCTTTCTCTAAATCACAATTTTATTAGTTGTAAATCAAGGTGGCAATTTTGAAACACTGGGAAATTTACTTACAAGAATATTCTAACAGCCACATGGATCATTGTCTTTATCTTTAACTGAAAAAAGGAAAATCTTACCAGTCAGTTTTTAATTCATCATTCCCACTAGACTATTGAGACTTTCTCTTGAATATCCTATTTATGGCTTGGAACCATTTTTATATTCTATTGTGGCTTGACTTCTTTTGAGGTTTAACATTTTTAATGGGCTTTGTCTTTTTCTTTATTCTCAATAACACTCACTTTCTTGGCCAACATTTATCTGTTATTTTGTAAGAATTCTCTTGGTTTTCATCCTCTCTAAATAGTTTCTTCTTTTATATACTAAGAGATTTGATCAATTAGAATACCAGTTTCAAAATTTATGAAACTTGGAGTTTTTTCTTGCTTAGTCTTTTATTTCTAGCAACTGGCTATTCTTCTAAGTTTTAGTAATCTATAAATCAGGAGGAAAATGTATACTTTCATTTTCCTCATTGAGTTCAATTTGGCTCTCAGAACCAGTCCTATTTCCCACAGAAATCAAACTCAGACTTTTCATTTCCTTTACTTTATTCCTTGACCCAATTCAAAAGAAAAATGTAGTCTTTCAATTGTTATGAACATATTATACCTAATACTTGACCTGAAAATAATATAAATAAGTTTTTGTGTTTGTTTGTTTGTTTGTTCCCAAGCAAAGGGGCACAAGGGCTATCATTTTGCACTGAAATTTGTTTCTATTCATTAGACCTTTATACCCTCTTCAACTATTATGTCTAATCTTAAACCCATTGACAGTCTTTACCTAGATTCCCTTACAATATATGTCTGGAGATTACAAATGGTAGAAGCCAAATAATCCTGACTTTTTTTTAGAATAAGAGACACCTGTATTTTAATTCCTAAATCATGCATTTTTCAATGTTCTTATCAACTGTTTCAAAGAAAGATATCAAGATAAATTAGTTTAGGGCACCTGAGTGGCTCAGTTGGTTAAGCGACTGCCTTCAGCTCAGGTCAAGATCCTGGAGTCCCAGGATCAAGTCCCACATCCGGCTTCCTGCTCAACAGGGAGTCTGCTTCTCCTCTGAGCCTACCCTCTCTCATGCTGTCTCTCTCCCTCTCTCATTCTCTTTCTCAAATAAATAAATAAATAAAATCTTTGTTTAAAAAAAGATAAATTGGTTTCTAAATTAATCCTTTGCTTCTGTTAAGTCCAGTTAAGGATCACAGGCCTAAAGACAGACAAAGTAATGAAGAATTACTTTTTTAAAGATTTTATTTATTTATTTTAGAAAGAGAAAGAAAGAGTGCATGAGTGGGAAGAGGGGCAGAGGAAAAGGGAGAGGCAGAGAATCTAAAGTAGGCTGCACACTAAGTTTGCAGCTGATATGGGACTCTATCTCACAATCCTGAGATCACAGATCATAACCTGAGCTGAAAATAAGAGTCTGATTCTCAGCCCACTGAGCCACCCAGGCGCCCCAAGTAATGAAGCATTATTAAAAGCTATTTCTCTAATTTGCAAGATATACCAAATATTCAAAGGCTTTCTCTTATTACCTTCCAAATAACTAAAATTCTTTTTCTTGTGCCATATTCAGACCTTCATACTTATATTGAAATGTCAGCAATTCTAGATCATGAAAAATTGAAATAGAACTTTCAAAAAAAAAAAACTTAGCACTTAGAGATCCAATCAAACACTTTTAAACGAATAAATGGAGGTGCAGAAGGCCAACATTTTGTCAAGATCACACATAGTTAACAGCAGATATTTGATGAAAACGTAAGTTGCTAAAGTCCTACCATTGTTCTTTCTCACCAAACTTCCTCTTATACAACAAAGTGTCTCTTAATCTTAGAATTTGTTTCACACATAAGAAAACATGAAGACATAATGAGGAAAATAACTCCAAGTGAAACTCTTCGCTATTAGATCACAGGTTTATGCATTTTGCTAGGATGAAAACACTCAACAAAAATAAGAGACATAATACTCTTGAAATTGCAGCTATTTCTAAATGTAAGTATAATGTTTTTAAAAGACTCTTAAACCTTCTTTCTTAACAGACTCTTTTCAAAGTTGACTAAACTTAAATTTAGGAGGTCCACCTCCTACTTTTTTGCCTATGTCTGTTCTTTTGAAATACAAACTAGAATAATCTTTAGAACAACTCAAATACTGTCTAGTGTTAACTGTAACTCCAACATTATGCACTATCTACAACGTTCATGGGTTATACAATAAGTATGCATCTTTATTTTCAAGTCAACAATTCTCCATTGGCAGGCTTATTTCCATTAAAAGGAAAGTATCTATTATTCTGGGGCTTGGACTGAGGAAAAACACATTTCAGAGAAATTACTTTTCCCCACAACAGTTCCACAATTTTGCCTGGCTACTACTTTGGCTTAAACTTAGAACCACAGAATTAAAGTGTAATGTTTATAGTTCTTTCATTTTATTTCTCTGGACTGCCCATAATCCATTCTAATCACTTCAGCTATGGTAATTTTACCAATTGTGATAATGCCTGCTCCAACATTCAAGCTTTATGTGTACAGTTATGTTATTCCACTGGCTTAGCATATTTGTGTCATATCAAGCCTGAGTTTTCTCAGTGGGGCTTCTTTGAGCCTTGTATTTATTAACTTGAAGTACTACTTCTTGTTGAAATGTTGGTACTTTCCAAACAGCCCACTTTAAGCCTCCTACTCTATGCTTTATCATTCTCCTTTGTCAGAGAGAAAATTTTAAATATGAAAAAAAACCTCCATTTCCCTTTGCTTTCCAACCTTATATATGTATAATCAAGAAAGCATAAATGATTCCATAATATTAACTAGTACTTATTATAAATATATATATATATATATTTAAATATCCTAAACAAAAACCTATAAATAATTAAAAGCATGTTGGATATTTCTAAATCAAAAGCAAGGCAAAAGCTCTTCTAGAATAATATTTGTCAAGTGAAGAGGCTCAAAGTATCTGAAATTTAACTTAGGAAATAAGTAAAATTCAAATTATCACAGAAAAACTATAGGAGTACTTAAGCTTCATTTTTCAATAAAGACATAAGACATTCAAAACATTAAGAGCAACTGCTGTTCAAGATTGGCTTATGAGTTCAAAAATATATATTCCACAAGCTACCAGAGCCTACTACTTCATTTGGCAGAATTCATAAATGTACTGCCATGCTTGTCACTATAGACAAATTATAGAATGACAGTGAGGAAGGAGACTGGAGGTTCTGAAAATGGATGACTAAAGATTTCCCAGGTTGCTACTCTCTCACTCTTCTCATGGGATTCAAAGTGGCAAAATTTCCCTGACTGATATTCACGTGTCATTTTTAAATGCCAGTGTGCCCTACTGCATCTGATATCTTTCCTAGTAATAGAAATCTGGGGACCTAGCTCAATGAGTACTAGTAAGATGTGAGATTAGACTACAATGCTAAGTGCCTCAGAGACATACACTTGGCAGGAAGCTCAAAATCCAGGAGCTTTACAGAAAGGCCATCCTGGAATGTTACACAGATTCAAAATATTTCTGAGGCTCTTGGTCAAATTATGGGAAATTAAATATTGTCAAGGTCATAATCATAATAATTCAAATCTGTAAACAATACTTGAATGCAACCATTAATAAAACAACAGTGAAATAAAATGCTTCTACTATTTTCTAGAAATCATCTATCACCAAATGAAGAAATGTATTCATATAGCACTAAATGATCAATAATAATTATGTAGTAGTTTCTCTTAACCTGCCTCAACTCTTCTGAATTTGAACAAGAAGAACATTTCAGAATCAAAACAATTTTTAATGATTGAGCAGCTAATCAAGCTTTAACAAAGTCCCTTCAGGACTAATTAGGTGATATCAACCCTCCATCCTCCCTAATGAGGCATTTGTTAAGTCTTAGAACTATTTAACTTCCTAAGCTTGAAAGCTACATAGATCTGTCAGAGTTCATCCACTTAATTGAAATAATATTTTATATTTTGCCTTTAAAGAGTTAAGAAAAATCTCCAGCTTTAAAACTTTAGTGTCAGTGTAAGTTAGCAGGGAGCTGTATGAAAGAGCTTAAAACAGATCTCCAAATAACAGAAGATAAGAATAGCCTATGAAGATTCAAAGGATTGTTTTAATAATTCATTCTTGTATTGTGTACCTTTTTAATTATTTAGCTCCAAAAATCCAAGTCCATTTCTAAACCACATTCCTCTATGTTTTTCAGTCTGTTTTTACAAAGTGATTCAAAGTCCATATAATTTTTAAAAAGATTACATAACACATGTGGAAAGATGTGGTTACTTAAGAATCAAAGGTTGGGATACCAGCACTCTATTCTCATCATAAATGATCAGATTGGTAGTGTGCTCAGTTTCACCCTGGAAGAAGCAATATGAAATCAAAGAACCATGTTAAGAAATACACATTTGTTTTTAATTCCTTGTCAGAATATGCTAAAAATTCATAACATATATGAACATTTCACTTTAATAGCTAAAGCAATATCTACATGTGAGATGTGTAATGAAAGATTTTCAATTTTTTCTCTGTAAACATTTGTGTGGATAAGACAAAACAATGAGGTCACCTTTGAAGAAAAATAATTGAAAAGATCCTGTGCTCAGGCCTCTACTATGAAGGCTTAGATAAATCTTGAATGCTTTTTAAGATCATGTCATAATGCTCTACATTGACTTGGTCAACATTTAAATTTAAAATTTTGAGAAATTGATCTTTCATACACTTTTACTCTCCTTTCTCCATCATCAAAATTATTATCATTAAGAATAAACCAACCTCTGCTTTCAAGAAAATAAGGAAATACTTATAAATACTGTTCTCAGATACATACTTTAGTCAGGAAAATTCCTTCTATAAACCAAGTTTTCAAACTTTTAAAGGTCACAAAACTTTATCATGTGCCTTATTTTTATAATATACCCATCTGGAAAGTAAAGAAGTATATACCCATCGCATCAAAATTAATTAAAACTTTTTAACATAATTATTTGTCATTTTAAGTTGTTAAAGATTATGTGAAACACACATTTTTATCTCATATGGTTTGTGATCTTTAGTCTTGTCTGCTAAAAAGTCCAATTGTTACCAGTTGTCTTTGCATACTTAGATCGCATAAAGTAAATGTTTTCAAAATCTATGTTTCCTGTACCTCATTAGACTACATATGCAGAATATTAACTTAAATACTATGTCCTTCTCCTTATAGAGAATATTATTTGGTATCTAAATAAAGTTCAACATAAGAAATAAAAGTTGATTGTGTGTTAGCCATGTAAATCGGTATTAGAAGTCTTTACTTTTGGATGCCTGGGTGGCTCAGTCAGTTAAGCATATGCCTTCAGCTCAGGTCATGTTCCCAGGGTTTTGGGACAAAGTTCCACATGGGGCTCCCTGCTCAGCAGGGAGTCTGCTTCTCCCCTCCCTCAGCCACTCCCTCCTCCTCATGTGTGCCCTCTCTCTCTCTCTCTCAAACAAATAAATGAAATCTTTTTTTAAAAGTTTTTACTTTTGGAAACCTAAAAACAATCATCACAGAAATAAAGGTATAGGGGTGTGGAGGTTTGTTTTCATATTTAGGTACTAACTGGTAAAATTTGGAAGTAATGTACCAGAAAGGAGCAGCTAAGAATATTTCTTTATGGTTTACCTTGCATAGTGCAAAACACCCATAAGCATGAGAATACAGTGTAGATTGCACCATAAAATAGATAAAGGAAAATTTAAACGCTGAGCAGCAATTGATAAATCTATTAAATAATATCATCACTATTAATATGGTAGCAATTTTTACCCCCAATCCATAGTCATTTCTACCCTACACTCATTATATAATAGTGAAAATAAATAGAACTTGTCTAGGTCTTCAGGACGAGGAGTGGGCTACAACTGTCTTGGTGAGTTGAAGCAGTATAAATTGGCAGGTCCCAAAAGAGGCTCAAAAAATAGGAGGTTGGTTTTGATTTTTAAAAAGAAGAAAGTACAAAATAAAGCACAGGCAAGACTAGGGGAGCAATTCAGATGCAGAACTTTCTGAGAACCCCTAAAGTAATGATACCACAAGAGAGACCTTTTATAGTATATTTATGACTGAGGGCCTCTATGGCAAGATATGTCGGGATGCTGACTTGGAAAATCTGCCAATAGTTTTTCCATGTTAACATGTATCTACAAAAGTTTTACATAAATTTCTCTTTCTCTTTAAAGAGTCATAGGATAGGGGCTCTTGGGTGGCTCAGTTGGTTAAGAAATAGACTCTTGATTTTGGCTCAGGTCATGATGTCAAGGTCTTGGGATCAGAGCCCCAGATCCAGCTCTAGCTCAGCAGGGAGTTTGCATGTGTCCCAGAGTCCCACTGCACCGCCCCTCCGCCTTGCTTCTACTCTCTTTCTCAATAAATAAATAAATCTTTAAAAAAAAAGAGCAATATGATAGAAGTAACCCTAACTTAAATTAAACCATACTATAAAGCTACTGTAATTAAAAGTTTCATGTTGATGTAAAGACAAATAATAAAACAGAAAAGATACAATAAATACTTAATATGAATTTTAATAATATGTTAAATAATCCAAAGAGGTCAAAAAACAAGAAAAGAAAAGAACTCTCTCTAAATGGCTCTAAGATAATTAACTATTCAAGGGGAAAATTATTTTAGATCATGTTCTCATATCATAAACCAAAAAAATTTCAAGTGGTAAAAAATATAAAATAAATATTTAAATTTAAAATAAATTTAAAATAAAATAGAAGAAAATAGTCACATTTTAATAACCCCTGAACAGGAAGGACACTCTTAAGAGTGTAAGTAAGAGAAATCATAAAGGAGCAATATATATGGCTCTATGGAAAGGTCAAATTTCAGTGCATAAGCAAAAACAAAAGTAAAGTAAATTAATTCTTTGAAAGGATTGAAATATTGTCTTCAAACACAAAGCAGATTTGGCATTCTTCCAAAAACTGATAGCTTTTCACATCCCCAAATTTGTTCTCCGGTTCCTGGGAGGTAAAAGTTTCTATTTCCCTATTTGTGACTCCCAATTCTTTCTGCTGATAGAGAATGTACAAATTAAAACAGTAACTTAGAGATATAATTTGATTAGGTACTAGCATAATAAAATCTGTTTTTAGAAACACATTCTATAAGCAACTCTTTTAGCTTATACAATTTTCATTCAGTATTAAAATACAAATTGTGCATGTAGCAATAACTATTCTTAACAGTTTATATCTCCAAGTCAGGAGTCTTGGAACTCTCAGTAGAAATCATTTTATTTTCATTTCTCTTCCTTAGGGAGCAACACCTTTTGCATTCTATATTTTGTATATGTATTTTGTGCTTATATATACATATATATGTGTATATATGTATATTGTGTAAATAAAATATACATATGGGTGGTAGTGAAATTTAAAGAGATGTTCTTTAAAAAACATACTTTTTCAACTAAAAAAAAAAGGATTTTACACAATAGGAAAAAGTTGTTCTTTTGTCTGAACTTTTGCCACATGAAGATCAAATTAAGGGTGTCCACCTGACATTGTTTTACAAAAGCACGTTGATTTAACACATACTAGACTAGAAGTAGTCAAAATAATCTTCATAATAAATGATGCTTTGCTTTACTTTTATCTGAATTTCAAGTCCAGCATGTGGATTAGGCTTCAGAATTATGAGACAGCTTGATTAGCAATAGTTCTAGAAATACCTGGATCTAAAATAAGAACAATCACTAATCAATCATACGATTATGTACATGTCAGGCACTATGTATAGAGTTAACTGTATTTTAATTTAATCTTTAACATAACCTTATGAGTCACGGACTCTCATTGTTAGCATTTTAGAGATGAGGAAACTGATGCTTAGCAGAGGTAAGTAATTTGCCCAAAGTCTCATAGGTGACACTAAAAATGACACTAAAAATGGTGACACTAAATCTAACCCCAGAACCTAAGTACTCAATTACTATTTTATTCTAGATATTCTCACTCACTACTGATTGACCTAAAGTAACACAAGGCCATTTTTTTGTGAAAATTAAACTAAAACCGTTCCCTGGATGCCAACAGTAAAACAGAAAGGACAAATGCAGTCCATTTTCAATGTTTTTAAAATTATAGTCAATCAATTGATACATGTGCAAATATGTAAAAAAGGACATAGATTTAGTCTATGTTGAGGATCAAATTATGGAAGATATTTTGAAAATCATCCAAATGCAGGAAAATTACTGATCACTTGGGTTTTTGTGATTGTTCTATTATTCAATCACTAGGAAATTTTCTATGAATATATGATGCTTAAGTATTAAGAATTACTCTTTTTAACTTGTTTTTTCTAACACATACTTTTTAAAAAGATTTTTATCATTTATTTATTTATTTATTTATTTAACAGAGAGAGAGAGAGAGAGAGAGAGCACAGGCAGGAGTAGCAGAAGGCAGAGGGAGAGGGAGAAACAAGCTCCTCGCTGAGCAGGGAGCTCAATGGGGGGCTCCATCCCAGGACCCCGGGATCATGACCTGAGCAGAAGACAGACGCTTAATCAACTGAGCCACCCAGGCACCCCCTACACACACATATTTTTTAATCCTAATAGAAACTTGAGGTAAAATTTGCTATTATACAGATTTTACATACAGGAAAAATAAGTATTCTTTTTAACTTTGATTCATAGGACTTTGATCTTAAACTAAGAAATCCCATATGCATTTTCCAGCATAGCATACCATGCTATCTCATATAATAATTTGATATAGATAGCAAAGACCAGGATATTATTAGCCCTTTAAAAATGAATATTCATTTTTACTCAAGAAAACAAAATTCTTATTTTAAAAAATAACAAAGAAAATTGATCCCAAACAAAAAATTTAAAAACCATTGTGTATCAGCAAAATGATCTATTATCTGATGCCAGCACGCTTTTTCAGCAGTTACAGCCCCTTTCTGTTAGAATTCTTATTTTTGGATGAATGATCAATTGTTTCATGTTGATTTTCCCCAGCAAGCTATAGGTTCACCCCAGCTGCAGACATTTTCTAAACTCAGAGCAAAGGCTCCATACAAGATACTAGGATATGATCTTTCAAACACAAACAGTATAACTCTGTAGGAATCTACTCAGGAATTTGGGAAAGGAATTTTGTGAGAGAGGTATGTTAGTAATATTTATGATTCCTTGCAAATCTGACCCAAAAAAGTGGCTAAAGTCCACATGTAATGACGATACTTAACTCTCGTATAAAACTTCTGATATACTAAGTTTATTTAATTTACAAAAACTTCTCCTACATTAAATACATATTACTAGCTATGCTACAAAAAAAAAAATTAAGGAGAAAACTTGGAACAAATTGTTCAAGGGGCCACCTTGCCTTAGTGCCAAGCTGAATACACACCTTCTGGTCTTTCAACCTAAACTCGATAATGCTCAGGTATCCTAGGCAAATACTGATAACACACAGATTTTCTCCAATAGATTGGATTTATTCCTTGTCATCTTTCCAAAAGGGATCGTTGTTGAATATGTAGGAATTTGAACAGAGTGGAACACGTAAGAAACAATTTGACATATATTTGCATAATTATCATTCCCTCAGAGAAGTCTGGTAAAAATAAGATCAAATTTATTTCCTTTGGCCTTGTCAAATTCTTCAAGGACTATACCCAGTTGCTTCTTAAACTACCAGAAAATTCAAGTTGAAGTGGGTCTTGCATCCTGAAGATGACTTAAAAGGGCTCTACATCAAGATGATATCAGAATCAGGACTCCATGGCTCCATTTATAACAATTACGCTACAAAGTAAGTAAATAAACCTAATTTCCTCTCACAAATAGCTATTTCGTTTTTTCCTCGGTCAAAGCCCCTTCATTTATTCCATTAATTTATCATAAAAACATATCCTCTATTACAAAATGAAACTTCATTACATAAATGGGTTTATATGCAGTGGCAGAGACTTTTAACTATCCCCTAACGTCCTTTCTCCCTTCCTTTTAGGAACACTCTTCTCCTGAAGATGTGGTCACTTAACTAGAGACTACATTTCCTAATATTCCTTGCAGCTATGTCTACCCATGTGATTGGCTCCTTGATAACAGCATGGGAACAGGAGTAGCAAGTGCAACTTCAGCCTTATTTCTTTAAAGAGAAAACAACTTGAGACATCTGGGTGGCTCAGTAGGTTAAGCATCTGACTCTTGGTTTCAGCTCAGGTCATGATCTCAGAGTTGTGAGACTGAGCCCTGTTTGGGGGGCTCCAAACTCAGCATGGATTCTACTTGAGATTCTCTCCTTTTCCCTCTATCCCTTTCCCCACTCCCATGTTCTCTCTCCCCCACTCTCTCTCTCTCTCAAATAAATAAGTAAAATCTTTAAAAAGAGAGAGAGAGAGAAAATAATTTGCCTTCTACTTCTCTATCCCATTTCTCACAGTCTAGAGATGAAACAGTGGTAAGCTTGTGCCCACCAGGCAATCAAGGACAGCCTCAGGGAATAGCAGAATAATATAGAAAGAACCTGGGTTCTTAAATGAGTCATCAGCCTCCCTCTGGTCAGCTACGTTAAATATCTATTTTGTTTGCGCCACTGTGTTTTGGGATTTGTCATTGCCTCTTGCCTGTAGGTAAAAATTATGGACAATTATTCAAATTATAACTTTCTCCTTTTTCTTACTACTTTCAAATGTGTTGAAACATTGCTGCTGGTTACAGCTTTGCCCAGATATGTAGCAAAAGACTATTATGGGGTCAGTGTGTTTCCTCTTTGGCAAGCAAAAGCTATTTTGTGGTATACACCTGAGCCATTGTGCTTAAACAACCTTAGTGCATCCAGTCTGTTAGCTCTATGGCTTTATTATTTCAGAATACCATCAACATTATTTGAAGTGTTTCTTCACTGTTCTTGTTACTAAACCCATGTTTGGCTGCCCAATCCTCAAAAGGCCAATATTCAAGAGATGAGTTTTGACTAGAAAGGAATTTGGGCTTTATTCAGTCTGCCAGTCATCTGGGGGAAAGGGTGGACTCTTAACCAAAAGCCAACTCCAAGGTTTCTGTCTGGCCCAGAGATTTTTAAAGGGGTTTAGGGCTATTAATCAATTAAGGGAGTGCAGTAGTCTGCAACATTTCTTAATTATGTGCAGACTTGGTGGTGTCAGCTACAGATGTTATCGCAGTGCTTATTAAGGGTGTGCAAGGGGGTCTGGTTCCTTGGTGCAGAGGTGGGATGGGGGGTACATTGTGCAAAAGGTTTGGGATTCCTTGGTGCCCCAGGAGTAGTGCTGGAAAATCTGGTCATGTGCAGAAGTGCTCTGTTGTTCTGTTCTTTGCAGGAAAGAATGCATGATCTACGGATATACACAAAGAAAGGTTTAATCAATCACAAGGGCTAGGGGTGTTTGCTAAAGCTTAAAGACTACTAGGTTGGCCAGAGAAGACAGAGGCAGCTTCATTCTTGTACTGAATCTTATTTCTGCCATTTTGATTATCATCATAAAACATTTGTATGTCTTCTTATTACGCATTCTTTGCATGCGTCTATCTGACCAAGGGCAATCTGGCAATGATATTATTTCACTGATAGTCACCAAATTTTCTGACATTTGATGGATCTTTCCAAGCTCTCCCACTGAACTAATGCTAGCTATATAAGACCTGTAGTGGCCATGTTGCTACAGGTGTCAGTCTAAGTTACAATAACCCCAGGGCACACATATTTCTGTCATTGATGTAAGCTTTGTTGATAAGGTTCTCCAGCCTTGATTTATTGCAAACAAAGAGATTACTCTTCTCTTTTGTTCTTAATCCTTAAAAAAAAAAAAGGCAAATGTTAAAGTCTGAATGAGATAATGCACAATGGCATCAAAAAATTTTATGTAATATTATCTGTGCTTTCCAATTTTTCTTACAACCACGAGAGCAAAGCCTTTCCTTTCATCTTTAGCCTCACAAATCAGAGTTTTGTCAAAGGGAAACAAACCTTAAAGGCTATCTTTTCCAGGAATTTTTCAACTGTGTATCTGGTAACCCACAACTCCAGAGAAGTAGCTTATGGTATGCCTGAAGTCAGGTAGGGGGGGAAGGGGCTCAGTGGGAGGCACCAGGGTCTCCACATACCTCCACACACACTGCCTTGAAACAAAGCAGGTTTTCTTTCACCTTTTAATATGTTAGGGTTCAGTCTGAGATTTCATTTTTAAAACGAGCCTCCCAAGTTTGAAAAGCACTAATCTAGTCCAAACCAGATGAGGTAAGTAAGAGGCCAAGAAAGTGAGATTTACTTATGTAAAGAGAGTTAATTGGTGGTGAAGCTAAGATGTGTTCCAGTTGACAGTGCACAGGGGTGCGAGAGCACCCATGGCTCCAGGGGTGGCAAAAGACCAAGTTTGGCCACTTGCTGTTGATAAAATCCAAAAAAAGAAAACAAGTGGTGGTGAAAAGGAAAGAAATTTATTTCAGTTATAAACACCGGGAAGATAGCAGACTAACATCTCAAAGACTGTCTCCAAAATGCCAAGACCACTTCCAGGTTTATATAAGGAAAATGTGTGCCAAAGGGGGGTGGATGTGTGCAGATAGGCAGGGAAGGGTAAAGAGATCAGTTTGGGAGTCAATCAGGGGTGGGGTTTCGCTGACCCAGGGCAGTCCTTGTTCCTTGAGAGGAGTAGTTTCGGTTCCCATCAGGGGAGATTTTGCCCTAAAGGTCTTACTCCTGAACGCGGGGACAAGCTGGAAAGAAAAATCCAACTAGAAAGTTTCAGGTCAAAATGGAGGTAGCCGAAGTCCTCTTTCAATCCTAGTCCTTTGACATCTGGTCCAGAATTTTTATACCCAAGCTAGAGCTTATTTAAGAATATGTGGCCATGCAACCACATGCAGTTAAAATTACATAGCTACTCTGGTGTGACTATAGAAGTTTCAACATCAGCTTCAAATTTCTCTATAATTTCCATTTGGCTTATAGTTGAGAATAGTGCTAGATATTTTAATATCTGTATCCAATAATTAAGATACTGATATTAACATTTTTCTATTTTAGAAAAAGCAACATTTTTAATTAAAATGAAATTATGACAAAAATAAAAATAAAAAATCTTTAAAGAAAGGAAATTTTTATGTTGCAGAATACACAGGACTGTAGATTAGATAATATTTCAAATGCCACTCTACCAACCAAGGAATAGCTTTGTGCCCTTTCCCTACCAGTCATATCATCTTGACATGCTTCAAGTTTCTTAGTTTTTAATGAGGTTAGTCTATACAACTTATAAGCTTTCTTTCAGATCTAAAAATTTAGGATTCTCTTTCCCAGGTGAATCCTTTTCATCTCCAGATCAAGAAATAAAACATATAACTATTCACTGTACACCTTTGTGCCCAATGTATATATGTATACATTATCAATGTATGCCTACAAATCAAAAGAATCAAACTTTTCATTTTATGGCTCTACTTTATGTTTTTCCCACTTTTTAAAATAAACTATAATTTACATAGAACAAATTCACCTTTTTAAGGGTATAGTTCTGTGAGTTTTGATGAATATATATAATTACATAATCACCACCCAAATCAAGATATATAACAGTTCCATCAGGCCAAAAAATGCCCACATGCCTCTATGGTCAACCCCATACCATTCCTATTTCGTAGCAACTACTGCTCAGCTTTTTCTGTAACTGTAGTTTCACCTTTGCTTCTTTTACGTATTTTTTTTTTTAAATCTTGAGCCTGCTTACTTTCTTACTTTTATCTATAGCTCTGAAAGTTAAATACATGCTACACCTACCCTGGTGTATATCTTGTATCTTGTACCTTGTATCTTGTTTAATTTTAACAACATCTCCATGTTGCAGGCAACCCTGCACCTATTCTCATATGAGAAAACTGAGCCTTGCAAAAAGAAGTAACTTCCCAGAGTCATACAGCTAGTCAACAATGGGGCCTAACTCCCTAACCTAGCTCCCTAGCTGTCCCTAACGACCACAGCATCTCAATACAGCTCTTGGTCCAGGCTACCTCCAGACTTCTTTTATGTAAGAGCAAAATTAACTTTTATTTCTTTGAGCCTGTGTTATTTTGCGTTTCCTATTACATGAAGCCAAATATAACTTCATTTCTTTTGAATCCTCTTTTTTGGAATACCCTCTTCTCAGGACACATGTCATTTATCTCTACAGCAAGCTTATTATAGTTTAATTCATGGTGTTACATTTTTGGAGCCCTGATTATTGTCATAGGTTCTGTCATGCATATTGTGCAGAGGATTCAACACACCAGTATTTCAAGTGAATGTCCTTGGGAAAGCCTCTGGGAGTAGGGAAAGCAAGTGTATTCCAAGGACATGTACATTCCAAAGACATGGTAGGAGGGGATGAACCCCCAATTGCCAAGATCCATCTCACGTCAATTAGAATTCATGTCCTTTTATAAGAAGAATGCACTTTGACCTGTGGCAATAATCAGGGCTCCAAAAGCATAACACCATGAATAGTATTTTCATTTTTAATTTGCCAGATGAATGCCCATTCTCCAATTCAACTTGTGCTACATATTTTTTAAACTGCTAAGTCTTGATTTTAGCATGCATATTAAAAGTACACTTTATGCCATATTCATATTCACAGAAGTAGGTTTGCCTTGGCAAAGGTAACCCTGATGTTCACAGATGGAAGACTTCCTCTTTTAATCCCTTCAGAATATCATGTATGGTGGAACACCACTCCCTGAACCAGTTTTCTTATTCTTCAGTCTCAGTCTCTTGACATAAGAAAAATAATGTCTAACATAGGAAAGAAGGCTAGAATGGCCTAAAGTTTTGTTTTTTTTTTTAAAAAAAAGGTACTTATGTGGGGGAGAACTAAAGCCTGCATTTTAAAAATGTGCTTTCACATGTGCATTTATGTTAAACAATCTGATGAAAATTCATAAATATTTACTTCACATTGCAATCTGCATACATATTTTTATATAAAATAGAGGAAGAATATATTTAAAACATCAAACCATTACAAGAACAAGCAAGCTACTTGAATGAATAGGTTAAACATAAGGGAAATTACTCATTTTTAGTGTTGACTCACTAAAGGAAGGGAAAATAATGTTATCTGGTTTATTAGACGGAAACATAATACCTTGTAGAAATGTAAAGGAAGTCATATTACATACATATTTCAGGGAAGAAATTTTTCTCTACTTTCTGTATAAGAAAAATTGTGTTTTTTGTGACCAGTGGTTTTGTTTTTACCTGATGGCATTCCTGACTATTGGACCTGATTACATTTTCCTCCTTTTTTTGGCTTGTAAATCTTAAAGACATATTTATATACCCCTCCCAGAAGCAGATATAAATTCATGACCTATGTTTTATGTTCTAACATCATTCTAGAGGTCAGCTTTTCTTCCTAGTCTTATTTTCCTTTTGCTTATGTTAAATCAGTCATCTTTTTAAATGTAGATATTCCTGTACTATTTCTTAAATTATCTGTGGAACAACACAAATTCTAAATTAATTAGTACATTATACTGATGTTGGTATTTTTAGTTTCCCACCTAATGTAATACAAGTATTCAAACAGAGTATGAATGATAATTATATTGTCATCTTAACTCTATGAGATCAATAATCAAAATCAATAATCAAAAAGATGTTTATAGGGTCCCTGGCTGTCAGTGGTATAAATTCTATTTAACTCACAGGAAATAAAGACATGAGAACACAAATAAGTCTAATGGTTCAAAATTAGAAATGTGATATTAATGCATGTCACTGACCAAATTCAGACTAACACGTCAGTTGGTCAACAGAATGAAAGTCAACTCTATTATTTTGGAAGTGTAGATAAATTTAAATATAGCCATAAAAATGGGTTTCAGATAGTTCAACTTCTTTTTAACATTTTCCCCCAGTTTTATTGAGAAACAACTGAAATAATTATAGTAGTTTAAGACATACAGTATGATGGTATGGTTTACATATATTATGAAACAATTACCACAACAGGTTCAGTTAACACCCATCTTCTCATGTAGATAAAATAAAAAGAAAGGGAGAAAAGTTTTTCTTCTGATGATGACTATTAGGATTCATTCTCTTAACTTTCCTATGTATCATAGAGCAGTGTTAGCTACAATTATCACATTGTACATTACAGCCATAGTACTTATTAATCTTTTAACTGGTAGTTTGTCACTTTTGACCACCTTTCTCTAATCTTTCCTCCCCCCACACTTTGCCTCTGGTAACCACAAGTCTGATCTCTTTTTCTATGAGTTTGGTGAGGTATGGGAAGGGTTTGGGGTGGGGGGGGGTTGTTTTGTTTTTAAAATTCCACATATAAGTAAGATCATATAATATTTGTCTTTCTCTGACTTATTTTACTTAGAATAATGCCTTCAAGGTCCATACATGTTGTCACAAATGGTAAGATTTTATTTTTTATGGCTGAATAATATTCTAATATATATACATACCACAACCTTTATATCCATTCATCCATTCATGGACAGTTAGATTATTTCCATATCTTGGCTGTTGTAAATGATCCTGTAATGAACATGGGGGTGCCAATATCTTTTAAAGCTAGTGTTTTTTGTTTCCTTCAGGTATATTTCCAGAAGGAGAATTGCTAGATCATATGGTAGTTCTATTTTTAACTTCTTAAGGATCCTCCATACTGTTTTCCATAGTGGCTGCACCAACTTACAATCCTACCAAGAGTGCACAATTGTTCTCTTTTTCCATATTCATACCAGTATTTGTTATCACTTGTCTTTTTGATGATGGCCATTTAACAGGCATGATGTGATACCTCATTGTAGTTTTATTTTGCATTTCTCTAATTATTAGTGATGTTTAACATCAATTTTCCTGTACCTATTGTATATCTTCTTTGGAGAAATGTCTATTCAGGTCCTTTAACCATTTTTAATTTGAGTTATTTGTTTTTTTTGCTATTGAGTTGTATAAGTTTTCCATATATCTTAAATATTAACCCCTATCAGATATATGATTTAGAATTATTTTTCCCATTCCATAGGTTTTCTTTTCACTTTATTTATGATTTCTTTTGATGAGACCATCTTTTTGGTTTGATGTGTCTCCATTTGTTTAATTTACTGCTTGTGCTTTAGGTGTCATATTCAAAAAATCATTACTAAGACCCCTATCAAGGAGCTTTATTCTTATGCTTTCTTCTAGGTGTTTCATGGTTTCAGGCCTTTAAAGACATTTAAGTCTTTAATCCATGCTGAGTTATTGTGTGTTGTAGAAGACATGGGTCCATTTTCATTATTTTACATGTGAATATCCAATTACCCAGCACTATTTATAAGAAAGACTGTCTTTACTCCAGTCAGTATTCTTGGCTCCAGTTCAATTTCTTTTTACAGATGAACTCAAATTAAGAAAAAATACATCTGCTATAATATTTGTGTGGATATATGAATCACTATAACAATATTTTACATAGAACAAAATAAATCAAAATACTTAATGCTGATATGGTTTTCACTGACAGTGTAGAAGCAAAGGGGAGGGAAAATATTTTTTCTTTTTAGAATTCTTTGCCTTTGGGGCACTGGGCTGGCTCAGTAGGTAGAGCACGCAACTCTTGATGTCAGGGTCATGAGCTCAAGCCCCATGTTGGGTGTGGAGCTTACTTAGTTAAAAAAAATTAAAAAACAAAAAACAAAAAAACAGAACTACTTTGCCTTTGTGTTAGGTCCCTAGGCAATCTGGCTCTAAAGCTTTCTGTCTTATGTGCAAATATTCAATATGATTCAACTTAAAACAGCTTAACTGGAGATGCTCCAAAGTACACCTCTTCTAGATCAATTATTACATGTTAGTTGTTTTAAGTATCTTCTCTCACTTTCAAAGATGTCCTGGTGTGAATGACAAATTATGTGGTCACACAAAATATGACAGATTTCAGTAGTTCTCAAAAATGGTAGATAGCATAAGACCCTTACTCCCAAATGATCATGATTCTGTCTCTGGGAGAAAATTAATGATGCAAAAAGAGAGAAGGATCACTCTCTGAATACTGTGATGAAAACTGCTCAATGTTTTCATAAATGGTCACTTTAATTATCTAGGCTTAGAGCATATCAAAGAATGTCTGTAAAAGTGCCTGGAAATAATTCTAGTAAAATTTAACATTTATTAACTCCCTAAACATCTAAGTGTATCATGCACTGTACTAAACATTTTATGTACATTATCTCATTTATTCTTCAACACAGCCTTGTATATATTATTACTACTAACCCTACTTTACAGATCAGAAAATTGAAACTTACAGAGGATAAGCAATTTATCCAAGGTTACGTAGACAGTAAGCAGCAGAGCCAGAATTCAAACCTAAAATTAACAGTCAGGCCAGAGGTCTCTACAAATAACTAAACATATCTCACAAATACTTGTTATCCTCTTGTGTGGTATTATAACATTAGTAAAGCCTCATCTTACCTGTCTCTAACATCTCCTCTACCACACCTACAATTAATCCCAGAAATTTTATCTTGAGAGGGCCATTCCCTCTGGTTTTATTTAGCTAGATGTGGTGGTCATTTTGAGGTTGCCATCTTTTGTTTATTTTTCTCTTCACCTATTTGAGTAGCCCTTGATTTAAATTTACAGATTCATGTGGTTCTGATGAAACTGACTCCACTTCTCAGTCTGAGAGGTGAAGCATATGACTGAAGACACAAAATTTTGTGCATTTTTTTCCTTTGACCATAAGGAATGGCCCAAAGATGGGCAAATGGCAAAACCTGAAAGTCTCAATATTTATAGTAGAATACTGGGACACAGACTTATTTTCATGCTAGGCATGAACAAAAACACATACAGTCCTGGGAGCTGCTGGTATCCATTTGGAGGTCCTAAAAATAGAAGTAACACCACAGAATGCAGAACAGAGAAATGGAAAGAAATTAAGTCCTAGGCAGCATCTGATAAACCACTGGATCAATCTTCACCTGTCTTTGGCATTTTAGTTATATGAGTAAGTCAACTGCTTAAACCAATTTGAATTAGGCTATTACTTGCAACTGAACTGACCTGAATTAATACATAAGGGAAAACATCAGCAAAATGGGCCTTTGGGGTGGCCAGGTCTCTTAGAAGGAGTAACGTTTGGAAAGGTAAGATATGACACATCCCAATTTTACCAAGCTCTGGCAAAATTACAATACTTTATAGGTTACTGTGACTTTCCTCCATGTAGTCAGGTTACCTACAAAATTATTTTTAAAAGCTAAATTTCTCTATTTCCCCTTAGCTTATAAAGGCTAGTTCCATTTCTTATGTCATTCTACTCTCATAACAATGGTAAAAGCTAAGTATTACAATTCCTGTTTTATAGATTTAAAAAACTGAGGTGATTTTTCCAAGACAATAAATCTATCAAAGTGGCTAAAGACAAGGATTCAAAATCAACTCTTCTGACTCAAATTTTTTTTTAATTTCTGTTACCCCAACCAGAACTGGATTTCACCTACACATAAAACTGAATGATGGGCATTAGTTCCCTAATAGAGCTGAGAACAATGGCAAGTGCTATCGGTGTACTAGTTCTTGCAGTGTTTCCTGGAGATACAAAAAATAAAGGATGCTTATGAAAGAAATATGTCCCCAATTATCTATATCCTACCTTTAATACCCATTAAAAGTCTTAGATTCTGCACTACGTGGAATGTGTCTCATTTTCCTCTTGTTAATTCATCTCATAAATGGATTCCTCACATTCAGAAAGACCTCTTTGATAGTCTGTGGTTTTTGCCACTCCCTGTTATTAAATAGAAACAGCCCAAATTTCTAAATAATCATACCAACAGTTTAAAATAATAGCATTTTATGCCTTTTGACAATGCTTTGATAAAGGTATCATTATTATGATTATTGTATAGATGAGGAGATAAAGGCTTAGAAAGGTTAAGTAACTTTCCCAAGGCCACACATTTACTGAGTGACAAAGCTGGGATGCTTCCCAGATATGTTGGATTTCAAACAGAGTGCTCTTCAACAACTATGCTACAATAACACCCCCTGCCTCAGTCCATTTTTGCCCAACCCATATTTTGTTAGAATTCCATTCCTCAAGTGTTGGAACGCTCCTCTCTCACTGTCCAGTTCAACGCCTCCCATACCACACCCCCCATCATGAGATCATGGCACTCTAGTTTCTAATATTTCTATTCTTCTCTGCCAAATCCAATCTAATTTTTTTTTCTCATGACCTACCCTAAGGCTTGTAATGAATGACAACAGGTAATCAGACAAATTAATCATTGTTAATGTGTTGATATTTAGTGTGTAACATCTTCTTAGTGAAAACAATATACGAACAATTTTTTTAAAGATTTTTTTTTTATTTATTTGACAGAGAGAGAGAGAGAGATCACAAGTGGGCAGAGCAGCAGGCAGAGAGAAAGAGGGAAGCAGGCTACCCTCTGAGCAGAGAGCCCAATGCAGGACTCAATCCCAGGACCCTGAGATCATGACCTGAGCTGAAGGCAGAGACTTAACCTACTGAGCCACCCAGGCTCCCAATACGAACCATTTAAAGTAGATGTTACAATATGGTGATTAAGGGACACTGTGAACGCCATAAACATGTCTGTGGGCTGAAGAGTCAGCAGAAGGGTACTATTCTAGGTCAACTTTATTCTGACATCTATAAAAACTACTTCCTAAGTCTCTCAGTCCATTGCTATGTAAAACAACTATAGCTACGGTCCACCCATCATTAACTTTTTGTATGAGAATTGCTCAAGTAGAGTAACACAAAAACCTTCAGTGTAGTCCCCCCAAAAATATAAGAATAGCAATATGTTTGAATTGGCTGAAATAAAGAACTCACCTGTCTGCCTTCACCTCACTGAACCACATACCTGCAGAAAATAAACTGTGGGATGTTTTACATGTTTGTTGACCTTGTGAGAAAGTAAGCACAGCTAAGTGAAGGAAGTCTGTAAGATTAAATGTTTGAATCAATGGTCAATAAAATATCAAATATTCTATACTATAGAATAATGTTGTAAATCATTTCTAGATTTTACCTGCTTTGCAAAAATTTCATTTAGACCATAATATTTTTAGTGTCCTATATTCAAAATCTCAAAAACATTTTTATTCCTCAGAGGCAATCTCCCCATTTCTGTCACTGCTTCTTAAATCACTAAGCCAAGAGACCATACCTTATAGCTATAAAAACACAGATGCCCAAAAGAATGGAAGAAAAGCAAAGATTATTCCATTTATTTTAGTTCCATGACTAAGATATTTTGGCCTGTAGCTTGATTTTCACCGACTTTTTAATGAGATTTGCGTCTCTGCCCATTTGTGCTAGAGCTTATTTTCATGAGAATATAATTTCTCATATCCACTTGTCTGCAAGTATTTTCTGCAGAGATGAGTACAGCACTACCCAGAGGAAAGTTGTCAGATCACTCCAGTAGACAGGTGACGTCAATAAGAAGGCCAATGTCCAAATCAAGTTTTTGGCAAAAAGTGGCAAAAGAGTGCCAAAAAGTTTGATTTATACATCATAACAGGAACAATACTGCTGTTCAGAAACTCTTCAATATTTCTGTGTAGGTTGACACTTTTTTAAGTCAAGATATCTTCCAAATCCACAACCAAGTGCATGCCTTCTATACATTCTAGCGGACTGGGACTCAGGATGCAGCTGAGGAATTACCTAGCCGGTAGGTCTTACTTAATTCCTGTAATATCAGGGTGGACCAGAGGTTAGCCTCTCCTCTCAAAAGTCAGGAGAAAATGTAGTTTTTAGAAAGCCATCAAATAATATAATTGCACTTCATTTCATTCAAAATGGTGTTCTGGTGTTAATTCAATAATGCCTATGAGGTTGTTCAGCTCATTTAGAGCTGTTCTACATACATACAGTGCTTGTGACAAGAGCTGTTGAATGTTTTGCCTACTTGCCCTATGGTGTTCGGATAACTGTTCCCTAAGAAATATCTTTCTTCTCTAATACCCAGTAATGCCCTCAATTCTTATGTTGTTTCCATGACCATGGCCAAAAAGAGATATCCTGAGTACAATGGATATTTAAACTATCGCTGAATCTTGTCAGTGCTGCCTTCTCTTTCTCTTGACCCTCCATTTCTCTCCATCACCATCATTACCATCCTCATCAAAGCTAAAGATCTTTCGCCCGTATTTCTGCAATATCATCATGACTGATCCTCTTTCTCTTGATCATGCCCAATTCCATCCATTTCTCACTCTGTGACTGATTTTTTTATTATGTCATGTTTCCACCCCCATTAAATTTAACTTCCCATTTTCTTAGGATAAAGTGAAGCAAAATCTTAATGAGAACTACAAAGCACAAGAGGATCAGGGCTATCTACCACCTCTCCATTACCAACTTTTTCTGCTTTTCCAATTTTTCTGCTCCTCATACTCATCATGGTCTCCCTTGCCTCCAGAACCCTGAAATACTTATCTCTACCTACTCTCAAGCCCAGCTGCCCCATCATCCAGTATCCCTCCAGCACTATATTGGTTCACTTCTACTCCTGCTGTCTTGGCTTTAACTCTACCTCCCCAGGAGTCTTTCAATGGCCACCGGTTCCATGTTACAGCCCTGTGATATTCTGATTGAACTCTGTACTTCACCTTTCTTAATACTCTTTAGCAGTTGAAATGATTTACCTATATTTCTTACTAGGTGCTAAGTTCTATGATATTAAGAATTCTCTCTGCCCCATGCTTGACAAGGTATATACCCAGTACTGAGCACATAAAGGGAAAAATATTTGTTGAATGAATTAATGAAGGCAATAAAACTCTGATTGCTGTTCTAAAAACAAAAGTCTTCTAGAAAAAATTGGCAAATAGAATAAATGCCCACCCAGTTGTCACTGCTTCTAGAAATAGACTCTGATTTCTATTAAATTTGCAGAACTCAGAGTGCTACTTTAAGTATAAATGGAAAGAATGTAGAATCAAAAAAGCATCTTGAAGCCAGTTATGCATTCTGCATGGGAAAAATTCATCTGAATACATGTAAATATTTATGTATATGGTAATATACCTTTACTCTTACAATGTGCACTCCACGTTGATTGCTTAGAGAAAAAAAAAAGCTTAGAGAGGAAAAAGTAAAATTGTGTGTTTGTGTGTATGCATGTACACATGCACATATGTGTGCATGTACACATATATGGTTAAAATACCTACATAGTAAGTAAGTAAGTAAGTGTATATGTGCTTCCATTTCTAATTTATCTAATTGTTTGGGATCATTCTCCTCTTTGCTTTTTCTATCATCTCATCACTTTTCTGTGATTTTTTCCATCAACTTTACTGAATACCTTAGCAGAAATCATTTGTTTAGTAACAGGTACATCAGACTTAAGATTTTCCAGAGCTGATCCCCGAACAATATGTTCCTCAGAGTCTTTATGTGATAAAACAACAGCAGGCTCAGTTTAAAGATAGTAGGCAGAACATCAAAGAAATGAGTGGAGAAATAATAAGGCTGATGAACCAGGAGTTCCTAAAATATACCTGATTCCTTAAATATGTTTTTGCTCTACACATTCAAGAAATACATACAATGGCACATTTTCATTTTAGTTTTGGGCTCTAAGTTTTATTATGAAAATATTGCCTCATAAACAAATTAAAAGAGAATGACTGAATCCTATATACCCATCAACCAGATACAATAATTATCACAATTTTTCTACATTGTTTCATTTTTGTTTTCCACATAATCCCAGACATTGTATCATTTCTATTTTACATAATTTAGTATTCAAGTCTAATATATATATAAATATATGTAATATATACTAATAATAATATATATAGAAATCTATGATCATACTATCATTCTCACAACAAACAAAAACAGCAATCATTCCTTGATAACATCTCTTCAAAGTTGATTTGTTTGAATCAAGATCCAAACACCCATGCATTACATTTGGTTGTCATTTTTCTCAAATCTGTTTTAATCCAGAGAGGTTCCTCCTCCAGTTTTTACTCAGATGTCTGACTTACTATAGAAAACAGGTCTGTTTTCCATGGAATGCTTGACATATTGGACTTTCCTGAACACTTAACTTGTTTTTCTATCCTTGTAATTTGTTTTCAAAATGAACTATACCTCAACAAAAAGACATATATGCCAGAGATGTCCAATTCCAAAATAATATACATATTTGTCCTATACTTTGACTTTTCCAAATTATTTATTTGTACATACTCAAAGAGTATTATTGTTTGTATTTTGGTCCTACCTATTTCAATATTGGTTTAGGAACTGAAGTGAGCTTGATCCTTCTGAATGAAGCCACCATGGTCAGACTACAAATCTTGGAGAGGTGGGGACAAGAAAAAAGATAGGTGCTGACAGACTGCAATGTAGCAGAAATGAAAAAAACAATCAGGTACAATGGAGTAAGACAGTCTTGGCATCCTAATCTTGTCTTTGCAACTTACTGATTGTGTGATCCCAAATGAGCTGTCTAACCTGTTTGTGTTTCAATTCCCTTGTCTGTAGAACAAAAGTGGGGGTAATCTTATATACATTATAGGATTGTTGTGAGAGTTAAATGAAATAGCATGTGTAATGTGCTTGTATGTTGCCTAGCATATAAAAGGCAGTATTTTTAAGATACTAGAAAATTAACTGAGATTTTAAAAAATGGAGCATATCATAGATTAGTCTATGTACAGTGTTTATTTCCTCAATCTGTTAAGAACATCCCTAAGATGAAGCAATTTTTATTTCATGTTTCTAATATTACCATATGTAAAAGTTTATGCTGTCAGGAGAATGAGAACACAAGCCACAGACTGAGAGAAAATATTCACAAAAGACATAGCTAATAAAGGAATATTATCCAAATATGCAAAGAACTCTTAAACCCAACAATAAGAAAATGAACAACCCAATTAAAACAAGCAAAAGACCTCAATAGACACCTTGCTAAAGAAGATATTAAGATAGAAATAAGTATATGAAAAGATCTTCAACATAGTGTGTCATTAGAAAATTGAAAATTAAAACAATGAAATGCCACTACACCCCTATCAGAATGGTGATATCAAAAAAAAAAAAAAAAGGAATGGTGATAAACCAAAACACTGACAATAGCAAATGCTGGTGAGAATGGAGAGTAACAGGAACTCTCCCATTCGTTGCTGGTGGGAATGCAAAATGATACAGCCACTTTGGGAGACAGCTTGTCAGTCTCTTACAAAACTAAATGTACAGGGTGCCTGGGCAGCTCAGTCAGTTAAGTGTCTGCCTTTTAGCTCAGGTCATGATCCCAGGGCCGCACCCTGCACTGGGCTCCCTGATCAAGCAGGGGAGTCTGTTTCTCCCTCTCCCTTCTCTCATTAATGATCTCTCTCACTTGCTCTCTCTCAAATAAACAAATAAAATCTTAAAAAAAAATTAAACATACTTTTACCATACAACAGCAATCACACTCTTTGATACTAACCAAATAAACTGAAATTTTATGTTCACACAAAAACCTGCACAAAGATATTTTTGGCAGCTTTATTCATAATTGACAAAACGTAGAAACAACAAAGATGTCCTTCAGTAAGTAAATGGACAAATAAATTGTAGTGCACCCAGATAATGTAATATTACTTAGCCTTAAAAATAAATGACCTATCAAGCCATGAAGAGACCTGGAGGAAATGTAAATGCAAATTGCTAACTGAAAAAAAAAAAAAAAAAAAAGCCAAGCTGAAAAGCTACCTACTGTATGATTTCAAATATATGACATTCTGGAAAAAACAAAACTATGAAGACAGTAAAAGGATCAAAAGATTGCAAGGAGTTAGGGAGGGGAGAAGGACAAACATGTAGAACAGAGGATTTTCAGGGCAGTGAAACTATTCTATATGATACCATAATGGTGGCCCACAGCATGTACAATATAAAGTGTGAGACATAATGTAAACTGCAGAATTTAGGTGATGATGTCTCAGTGTAGCTTGAACAATTGTAACAGATGTTCCCCTCTTGTATGGGATGTTGATAGGATTGGAAAGGCTGTGCTCATGTGGGGCCAGGCCTTATATGGGAACTCTCTGTACTTTCCGTTCGATTTTGCTGTGAACCTAAAACTGATCTAAGAAATAAAGGGGAAAAAAATTTTGTTGTCATCATCGCCATCAACCTCCTGCCAATCCCATCACTTTATACAAGCACAATTTATTTTCCTGCCACTTACTACCACTTCACGAATATTCACTTCTGTGTATGGTGATGTGTGTGTATATGTGTTTTCTTATTACTGCATCATCCTTCTAGAATATCCTTCATGAGCGTGGCCACTCTACCAGAGTAGCCCGATTTTGAGCACTGTGAGCCAGTGCCTGGCTCATAGTAAGTATATAATAAATATTACTGAATGAATAAGTTGTCCTTGTTTCTTGTAGCTAGTTTTTAAAATATCAATCATAGGGGAGCCTGGATGGCTCAGTCAGTTAGGTGTCTGCCTTTGGCTCAGGTAATAATCCAAGGATCCTGGGATCCAGCCCCCCATCACATGGGGCTCCCTGCTCAGTGCAGAGCAGGCTTCTTCCTCTCTCTCTGCCCCTTCCCCCTCCCCCATGCTCATGTGCATGCACGCTCTCTCTCTCTCCAATAAATAAAATCTTTAAAAATATGTATCATTAAAAAATAAATAAAATACCAATCATAACTTGAAGTCTGGATATGTGATGTCTCTAGCTTTGCTTTTCTTTTTCAAAGTTGCTTTGGCTATTCAAGTCTTTCGTGGTTCCATACAAATTTTAGGGTTATTTGTTCTAGTTCTGTGAAAAATGCTTTTGATATTTGGACAGGGATTGCATTAAATGTGTAGATTGCTTTGGAAAGATAGGTTAAGTAGGTAATGGGGGTTAAGGAGCGCACCTGTTGTGATGAACACCAGGTGTTGTATGGAAGTGTTGAATCACTATATTGTACACCTGAAACTATTATACTATATATCATTAACTAACTGGAATTTAAACAAAAACTAAAAAATCAGTCAGAGAAAGACATTAGAAATGAGTAGATTTTGAATTATTTTATAGTCTAATTACCCAAATTGTTTTCTATCCTGTTGCCACTGATTCCTGCTAAGGGTTTCTTTTTAAAAATATGGACTCCATCTCACACCAAGGTTTTAAAGATTATATTTTTGTAAGAAGGACCTAGGTAATAATAGAAAGTAATTGAGGTAAAATAAAAACTGTAACAAAGGTGGTAAGGAAGAATTTTTAAAAAGTCACCTGCTTTTTTAAAATATTTATTTGTTTATTTATGTATTTATTATTTGAGAAGGAGGGCACATAAGCGGGGGTGGGCGATTACAGAGGAAAAGGGAGAAGCAGACTCCCCACTAAGGTGGGAGCCTGACACAGCTAGATCCCAGGGTCCCAGGATCATGACCTGAGCTGAAGGCAGATGCTTAACTGACTGAGCCATCCAGGTGGCCCCCTGAAAAAAGTCACCAACTTTAAACTTTTGCCTTGTGCTCTTTCCAGAATGCCAGATGGATGGATTTAGGAAAAGACATTGAAAATCTGGACCATACAAAACCAATGAGAAGCTATTGTGCCTTTAAAGATTTCCACAGATGTCACTAACATGCCTCCTCAGTTATTTTTATTTGTTTTACTTCTGTCAAAACTTTTCATCAGGTATATGAAATAATCACCTTTTCTTTGTACCTCAAATCATTTATCTTAAATAAATATTAAATTAATTAAATATTTAATAAATAAATAAATATTTAAATTAATTAAATATAAAATTAATTAAATATTAAATAGCAATCTTTATTGTGGCCCATAATTAATCTGAATAATGTCAGGTTACATAAAACCATTTCTAAAAGAAAACCAGAAATAGAGAAGTAACCAATTATTCTGGTTCATGTTCTACTAGTGAGGTTTATCCGAATGGGTACAGGGAATGGACTTTTCACCTGCATATTTGGGCATAATTCAGCTGTTTGTTCAGCTACTAGGAAAAATAATTTTGTTAAGTTTTATAGGAGTTTGTGCATTTTTCCATTCTCAATGACTTAATGTTTTTAAGTATCTTTGAGAACTAGGAACAGGATGCCTAAAGATTAACTTCTTTCAAACACCATTCAAGACAGATCTTTGATTTGATTTTCCCCTGTACTTTGAATGTTAAACATTTCTGATGCTGACTTCAATACAAAAACAAAATTAGCAGCAAGTGTGCACTCCGAGGAAAATGAAATAAAATTGCTCCCAGCAGCACCTTCAGCTGAATGTTTTTTAATGTGATGAATTTTTATCCACCTGGAGGATTTTGGCAATGCAATAATATTCAAAATTTACTTGAATCTGGGGATAGCATGTCCACCAAATTACTTTTATATTGCTATACCCAAATGAAATACTATTAATCTTAAATTATAATAGCAAAAATCTTAATAATATTATTAAATTAACTATCAAAAAACCATACTCTCAGACTTTTTGCTGTTATGACAGAACTTTTAAATTATATTTCATATATATGTAATTCACATAGAGTGGAACAATCATGCACTTTGGAATGAAGAAACTTATATTAACTTCTAGAGCCAACCCTTACTACTGGTATGGTCAAGTTATTTATCTCTGTAAGTCTCAATTTCCTTACAAAATAAGGCTTTTAATACCTATTTTATAATATAATTTTATCAGCAGTCTCAAGTATTAAAAATGCCTGGAAAGCTTCAAGCACATAATAAATGCTCAATAATTAATAGAGGGAGAGAAATTAGTTATGGTCCAAGTCAAGGGTTGTACCCATTGGTCAAATCATTGTTATTTCTTCCAAGGTTTGTGTAAACTGAACATAAAATGGGCTACAAATCTGGATATGGCAAGCATGATAGAATGACATATTGAATCACTATTTTAAGATCTTGTTCAATGTCTTCATGAGGATGTGGATTAACTCACTTTGTCATGTCAGCATAAAACTGGCCTTGATCAGCTCTGCTCCCATTCATCCAAACTGATGGACAGGAAAATAATGACAACTTATTCCTACTCTGAATGTCATACTCCATCATGCGACAGTGACTCAATAAAGTTCAAGAAATCCACAGTTTTATTCAATTTTATTAAGACCTTTTTTCCTAAGAAAGTCAAAACATTACATTATGCCTTTGGTTCTGCTGATTAACAAATGAATAATCTTAAAATAGTATTACATCCTCTATCCCTTGAAAGTAGGCTGGATTTAATTATTTGCTTCCAAAGCATAGAATGTGAAAAGGGAGGGAAAGTAATTTTACCATGGAGAAACCTGAAAAACACTACTTCTACCAGGTGATCAATTTCAATATCTGCAGTGATAAGCCTTGTTGATAGCACATACCTCCTTATATGGGGTATGGGATATGGATATGGGGTATGAGAATGGCACTTCAACTCTGGTATTCTTCCCTAAAACTCATAACCCCAGTCTAATTATGAGAAAATATTAAACAAACCCAAATTGAGGGACATTCAACAAAATGACCAATATTCTTCAAAATTGTTAAGGTCATGAAAATTAAGTAGCAATGTCACAACCCACAATAGACTATAGAGACATGTTGAATAAATGTAATTTCTATCCTAAGACAGAATCCTAGAATAGCAAAAAGCATTAGTGAGGAAAAAAAACTTAAATCTGAATAAAAACTGTATCAGTGTTGGTTTCTTAGTTGTGACAAATGTACCACAGTTATGGAAAATAGTAACAACAGGGTAACACAGATAATAAAGATATAAGAATTCTCTGTCGCGGCTGGCGTGACAAATTGACCAGGGACGTGAGGGTAAGAGGATGGTGAAAAGAAATTAAGAGACAAAGAGATGGGGGCAGGAGGAGCACTGAGGAGGATGTCCAACAGTGCCGAGTTTATTCCACATTTTACAAGCGTTTATAAGGCAGATCACAATAGGAGGAGTAATACCTCAGTATCTAGTCAGATAACCGCAAGTTCCTATAACAAGTTTACATTAACTACAAACAAATCTCGTGATGCCAGGTAGTCACGGCTAATGCCATTAGCTACTATTGATACAAGAAGTTACAATCAACCAGGGAGTGGATTATGGTAAGTACAGGAACAACAAGGACCAACTAAAAATTATGAACCTAACCACATTGTTCCCTTCTGTAGGGAGAACGTGTGGGAAGTCACGTAGGCGAGTGCAGGACACGTAGCACAGACCATTTCTCAGTGTTACTCAACTTTCCTGTCCTTAACCCCTTATCAAGGCGTCCGGGACTTTAAAGGAGACACAAGTCAGGGCCTAGTGTGATCCATGACTCCAACCGTGCCATGGCCTCCAACAATTCTTTGTACTATTGTTGCAACTTTTTCATAAATTAAAGTTACTCCAAAATAAAAAGTTTAGTAAACAATTAAAAAATATAAATCATAAAACAAAATTAAAGATAGGGGCACCTGGGTGGCTCAGTGGATTAAGCCACTGCCTTCGGCTCAGGTCATGATCTCAGGGTCCTGGGATCGAGCCCCACATCGGGTGCTCTGCTCATCAGGGAGCCTGCTTCCCCCACCTCTCTCTGCCTGATTCTCTGCCTACTTGTGACCTCTCTCTCTGTCAAATAAATAAACAAAATTAAAGATAAACAAGATGAAATACATCTAAGCAACTACAGTCTTTATCTTTTAACCAAAATAAAAAAACTTGAAATATATCAAGTATTAAAATTATCTACCACTTATCTATATCACCTACATTATGAATCAATTATTTGAACAATTTGAATGATTTGGGTCCAACTCAAAATATAGAGACATCTGCTCATCTTCTGTACTCAAAGCTCTCATAAGTTTTTCAAAAGGTTCTAGGACTCAAAGAAGACTTTGGAAGAGGAGAAAGTGCAGAAGTAAGAAGAGGAGGAAAAGAAATGACATTCGTGGAATAGAGCATATGGGATAGAATTGTGTTTGTGATTTCATCTGAATTATCTCACCAGATCCTCACAACTCCCTAAGTTAAGTGTCAGTATTATCCCCATATTCATAGTCAAGCAAAAGGAGGTTATAAACCTGTCCAAATTCACACTGCTAATAGGAGTCTCTAACTATAGCACCAAAACAAGGGTGCACAATATTATACTGCCATCTTGCAAGCCAAAAATGTTTAAAGGCCACTTGCCCATATAGATGAGGAGGACAGAGTTCTAGCAACTATTTTAAAAACAAGTAAAAAGAAAAAAATTTAAACAAAGCCAAGAAGGCAATGACAAAACTTAAAAAATTATTCACTCATTCTTTTAAAGGTGCTTAATTTGCATTCTGTGAATTCCTAAGCCATGGAAATATCTGGTTTTATTCAGACCTCTATGCTGTTTTTAACTCCTGTTCTTCTAATATATATATATATATATATATATATTATATATATATATATATATAATATATATGTGTGTGTGTGTGTATACATACATATATACCTACATATTTACATATACATATACATATACATAACATACAGTGGAAAAAAGACAGTCTCTTCAATAAATGGTGCTGGGAAAATTGGACAGCCAAGTAGAGAAGAATGAAACTTGACCATTCTCTTACACCATACACAAAGATAAACTAGAAATAGATTTAAAAAAAAAAAAAACCTCGACATGAGGCAGGAATCTATCAAAATCCTAGAGGGAACATAGACAGTAACCTCTTCAACATCGGCCACAACAACTTCTTTCAAGGTATGTCTCCAAAGGGAAAGGAAACAAAAGTGAAAATGAATTTTTGGGACTTTATCAAGATCAAAAGCTTCTGCATAACAAAGGAAACAGTGAACAAAACAAAGAGGCAACCCATGGAATGGGAGAAGATACTTGCAAATGACACTATGGACAATGGGCTGATATCCAAGATCTATAAAGAACTCCTCAAACTCAACACAAAACAGATAATCATGTCAAAAAATGAGCAGAAGACATGAACAGACACTTCTCCAAAGAAGACATACAAATGGCTAACAGATATGAAAAAGTGTTCATCATTAGCCATCAGGAAGATTCAAATCAAAACCACATTGAGATGCCACCTTACACCAGTTAGAATGGCCAACATCAACAAGACAGTAAACAACAAGTGTTGGAGAGGATGTGGAGAAGGGGAACCCTCTACACTGTTGATGGGAATGCAAGTTGTTGCAGCCACTTTGGAAAACACTGTGGGGATTCCTTAAGAAATTGAAAACAAAGCTACCCTATGACCCTGCAATTGCACTGCCGGGTATTTACCCCCAAAGATACAGATGTAGTGAAAAAAAGGGCCACCTATATCCCAATGTTCATAGCAGCAATGGCCACAGCCACCAAACTGGAAAAAAACAAGATGCCCTTCAACAGATGAATGGATAAAAAAAGATATGGCCCAGATATACAATGGAGTATTATGCCTCCATCAGAAAAGGATGAATACCCAATTTTTGAATCAACATAGATAAGACTGGAGGAGATTATGCTGAGTGAAATAAGGCAAGCAGAGAGAGTCAGTTATCATATGGTTTCACTTACTTGTGGGGCATAAAGAATAAGACGGAAGACATTGGGAGATGGAGAGAAGTGAGTTGAGGGAAATCAGAGGGGGAGGCAAACTGTGAGAGACTGTGGACTCTGAGAAACAAACAGGGTTTTGGAGGGGAGGAAGTGGCGGGTTGGGTGAGCCAGGTGGTGGGTGATAAGGACGGCATGTATTGCGTGGAGCACTGGGTGTGGTGCATAAATGATGAATCTTGGAATACTGAAAAAAATAATAATAAAATTATAAATAAATAAATAAACAGATAGATAGATAAAGTGAGGGGGTGGAAAACCATTTACCATGCTAACAGACATCAAAAGAAAGCTGGGGTAGCAATCCTTATATCAGATAAATTAGATTTTAAGCCAAAGACTATAATAAGAGATGAAGGACACTATATCATACTTAAAGGGTCTGTCCAACAAGAAGATCTAACAATTTTAAATATCTATGCCCCTAACATGGGAGCAGCCATTTATATAAACCAATTAATAACAAAATCAAAGAAACACATTGACAATAAAACAATAATAGTAGGGGACTTTTAACACCCCCCCTCACTGAAATGGGCAGATCATCTAAGCAAAAGATCAACAAAGAAATACAGACTTTAAATGATACACTGGACCAGATGGACATCACAGCTATATTCAGAGCATTCTGTTCCAAAGCAACAGAATACACATTCTTCTCTAGTGCACATGGAACATTCTCCAGAATAGATCACATCCTGGGTCACAAATCAGGTCTCAACTGGTACCAAAAGATTGGATCATTCCCTGCATATTTTCAGACCACAATGCTCTGAAGCTAGAACTCAATCAAAAGAGGAAAGTTGGGAAGAACTCAAACACATGGAGGCTAAAGAGCATCCTACTAAAGAATGAATGGGTCAAGGGAATTAAAGAAAAATTTTTAAAAATCATGGAAACAAATGAAAATGAAAACATATCTGTTTAAAATCTTTGGGACACAGCAAAGGCGGATCTGAGAGGAAATTAGTGTTACAAGCTTTTCTCAAGAAACAAGAAAGTTCTCAAGTACACGATCGAACCCTACACCTAAAGGAGCTGGAAAAAGAACAGCAAATAAAGCCTAAACCCAGCAGGAGAAGAGAAATAATAAAGATCAGAGCACAAATCAATGAAATAGTAACCAAAAGAATAGCAGAACAAATCAATGAAACTAGAAGCTGGTTCCTTGGAAGAATTATTAAGATTGATAAACCCCTGGCCAGACTTATCAAAAAGAAAAGAGAAAGGACCCAAATTAATAAAATCATGAATGAAAGAGGAGAGATAACAACCAACACCAAAGAACTATAAACAATTATAAGAACATATTATGAGCAACTATACGCCAGCAAATTCGACAATCTGGAAAAAATGGATGCTTTCCTAGAGACCAAAACTGAACCAGAAAGAAATAGAAAACCTGAACAGACTCATAACCAGTAAGGAGATTGAAGCAGTCATCAAAAATCTCCCAGCAGAGGCACCTGGGTGGTTCAGTGGGTTAAAGCCTCTGCCTTCGGCTCAGGTCGTGATCCCAGGGTCCTGGGATCGAGCCCCGCATCAGGCTCTCTGCTCAGAGGGGAGCCTGCTTCCTCCTCTCTCTCTCTCTCTGCCTGCTTCTCTGCCTACTTGTGATCTCTGTCTGTCCGATAAAAGAATAAAATCTTTTAAAAAAAAAAATCTCCCAGCAATAAGATCCCAGGGCCAGATGGCTTTCCAGGGGAATTTTACCAAACCTTTAAAGAAGAATTAATACCTATTCTTCCGAAACTGTTCCAAAAAAATAGAAATGGAAGGAAAACTTCCAAACTCATTTTATGAGGCCTGCATGACCTTGTTCCCAAAACCAGACAAATGACCCCATCAAAAAGGAGAATTACAGGCCAATATCCTTGATGAAAATGGATGCAAAAATTCTCACCAAAATACTAGCCAACTGGACCCAACAGTACATTAAAAGGATTATTCACCACGACCAAGTGGGCTTTATTCCTGGGCTGCAAGGTTGGTTTAACATCCATAAATCAATCAATGTGATACAATATATTAATAAAAGAAAGGACAAGAATCATATGATACTCTCAATAGATTCAGAAAAAGCATTTGACAAAGTACAGCATCCTTTCTTGATTAAAACTCTTCAAAGTGTAGGGATAGAGGGTACATACCTCAATATCATAAATGCCGTCTATGAAAAAATCCATAGTAAATATCATTCTTAATGGGGAAAAACTCAGAACTTTTCTCCTAAGGTCAGGAACACAGCAGGGCTGTCCATTGTCACCACTGCTATTCAACATAGTACTGGAAGTCCAAGCCCCAGCATTCAGATAACAAAAAGAAATTAAAGGCATCTGAATCAGCAAAGAAGAAGTCAAACTCTCACTCTTTGCAGATGATATGATACTTTATGTGAAAAACTCAAAAGACTCGACTCCAAAACTGCTAGAACTCATACAGGAATTCAGTAAAGCATCAGATATAAAACCAATGCACAGAAATCAGTTGCATTACTTTACACCAACTACAGGACAGAAGAAAGAAAAATTAAGGAGTCAATCCCATTTACAACTGCACCCAAAACCATAAGATACCTAGGAATAAACCTAACCAAAGAGGCAAAGAATCTATACTCAGAAAATATAAAGTACTCATGAAAGAAATTGAGGAAGACACAAACAAATGGAAAACATTCCATGCTCATGGACTGGAAGAACAAACATTGTGAAAATGTCTATGCTGCCTAAAGCAATCTAAACATTTAACACAATCCCTATCAAAAAACCATCAATTTTTTTCCAAAGAAATGGAACAAATAATCCTAAAATGTATATGGAACCAGAAAAGACCCCAAATAGCCAGAGGAATATTGAAAAAGAATGTCAAAGTTGGTGGCATCACAATTCCAGACTTCAAGTTCTATTACAAAGTTGTAATCATCAAAACAGTATGGTACTGGCACAAAAACAGACACATAGATCAATGGAACAGAATAGAGAGCCCAGAAATAGACCCTCAACTCTATTGTCAACTAATCTTTGACAATGCAGGAAAGAATGTCCAATGGAAAAAAGACAGTCTCTTCAACAAATGATGTTGGGAAAATTAGACAGTCACATACAGAAGAATGGAACTGGACCATTTCCTTACACCACACACAAAAGTAGACTCAAAATGGATGAAAGACCTCAACATGAGACAGGAATCCATCAAAATCCTTGAGGAGAACACAGACAGCAACCTCTTCGTCCTCAGCCACAGCAACTTCTTCCTAGAAACATCACCAAAGGCAAGGGAAGCAAAGGCAAAAATGAACTATTGGGACTTCATCAAGATCAAAAGCTTTTCCACAGCAAAGAAACCAGTCAACAAAAGACAGCTGACAGAATGGGAGAAGATATTCACAAATGACATACAAGATAAAGGGCTAGTATCCAAAATCTATAAAGAACTAATCAAACTCAACACCCAAAGAACAAATAATCCAATCAAGAAATGGGCAGAGCATATGAACAGACATTTCTGCAAAGAAGACATCCAAGTGGCCAATAGACACATGAAAAAGTGCTCCACATCACTTGGAATCAGGGAAATAGAAATCAAAACCACAATGAGATACCACATCACACCAGTCAGAATGGCTAAAATTAACAAGTCAGGAAATGACAGATGTTGGAGAGGATGTGGAGAAAGGGGAACCCTCCTACAACATTCCCTCCTGTTTGTAGGAATGCAAGCTGGTCCAGCCACTCTGGAAAACAGCATGGAGGTTTCTCAAAAAGTTGAAAATAGAGCTCCCTATGACCCAGCAATCACACTCCTGTGTATTAACCATAAAGATAGAAAAGTAGTGATCTGAAGGGGATTATGCAGCTGAATGTTTATAGCAGCAATGTCCACAATAGCCAAACTATGGAAAGAACCTAGGTGCCCATCAACATTGAATGGATAAAGAAGAAGTGGTATATATATACAATGGAATACTATGCAGCCATCAAAAGAGATGAAATCTTGTCATTTGCAACGACATGGATGGAGCTAGAGGGTATTATGCTGAGCAAAGTAAGTCAATCAGAGAAAGACAATTATTATATGATCTCTCTGGTATGAGGAATTTGAGAGGCAGGGCAGGGGGTTGTGGGGGGTAAGGAAGGAAAAAATGAAACAAGATGGGATCGGGTAGGGGGTAAGTTAGGAGGAAAAAAGTGAAACAAGATGGGATTGGGACAACCATAAGAGACTCTTAATCTCACAAAACAAACTGAGGGTTGCTGGGGGATGGGAGGGTAAGGATAGGTGGCTGGGTTATGGACATTGGGGAGGGTCTGTGCTATGGTGAGTGCTTTGAAACGTATAAGCCTAATGATTCACAGACATGTACTCCTGGGGCAAATAATACATTATATGTTAATTAAAAAAAAAAGAATCAGTGTTCTGGACTTTTTGTTAATCACTCCCACCCTTGGGAATTTCTAATATTCATGAAACATAGGCAAGAAATGATGGAAACAACAACAGAAGTGTAAGAATAGCTAAAGAAAATGAATGCATTTGGGAAGCCTTATCAAAAGTGGAAAATGTTCTTTCCTTTCATCAATTCATGGGATTCTAGCAAACTGCCAACTTACATGTTTTCACCATATTTATCTTTCAGTGGGGCTTACTGCATTCCCACTGATTAAACTGTTGGACATGCTTACAAGATTGTGAAATCAAGACCTGTTTCTGTTGCTCAAGTTTACAATCAAAGGAACAAAAGCAAAACTAAGTTCATTACACAGGACTGGCAAATTCAGGGAAGATCTGAGACGTACCCATTCTGAAAACCTTTAGTGAAGATTTTGTTGCAAAGAAGGAAGGGATGGCAATGAGATGGGTGTTGGTATTTGGGCTTCAAAGGTCTGGAGCCATTCCTATATTATGAATACTGACAGCCATTTGGGTCTATTCTTCTACAAAAATACATTCTGCCTTTTGGAAGGAAAACACAATGATCTTCAGCTCACTGAATTAATCACGGCACACTCTCATCCCACAAGCATTCTTCATCATGTTATCATCCAGAGATAGCATGGCGCTTTGGAAATAATGAGTTCCCTGATACAGCTCCACAAAACTGATACGTGCTCTGTGCCATATAAACACATCCAAAGCGACCTGGCCAACTCATTCCCCCATGCTGCATTCTGTCCCTCTCAGAAAAGGGAATTACTGCTGCTTTTGCAGTCTTTTTGATCTTTATAGTAAATTTAAGAGGCAAAAGTTCTGCTGCTAGGAATGAGTTCTTCGGTGTGTGTGCAGCCATCACACTTGAATGCTGAACATACAAGGAATGCACATAGACTGAACTACCTTATTCATCACCATATTTGAATGGGAAAGTGATTGCAAAGTTCTTCATACAAAGCTTACTACATAATAAAAATCCAACAAATCTTGGCTATTATTTAATTATTGTTAGTGTTTCACAGTGCTCCCTCTGACATTAACCCTCGAAAGAAACACATTTGTGAAATCATAGGTAGAGGTAACTAAATCTTGAGAAGTCTATCAGCTTACAAGCCAACGAGCAGAATAAAAGAGAGGGAGGACTTTTTTTTTTAATAATAAGGAAAAAGGAATCTAAGATTTCACAACCTCTCTTCCTGATTCATTTTAATGTTTAATAACCCTGTCAGGAAATTTCTGAATTACTCTAACCTAACTACCTCATACTGCAATTTAAGTTTATTTCCTCATGTTCTGGCTTCAATGGAGATAGCGAACAGATGGTTGCTATCCTTTGCATAATAATAACTTTTAAAATGGTTTATGGGTTCTTAGACTTAGTAAATCTTTCCTTGATTATTTTCTTCACCTCCACAAATAGGTCTAGTACATTAAACATCATCAGTAGCACTATGTTTGAATACAGTAATCAACTAGTAAATATGTCCATCATTAATGTGCACAAAACATCCTCAAATTTGTCTATTTTAAGCAAGAACCTGTATACACCACACATCAGCAGGACCACAAGTGCTTTCTTTGAAAATCTCTTTGAAGAAGAGATTTCTAGGAACTACATACAAATCAAATCAAGAAAATTCTTAAGTAACCAGCAGAATATCTTCAGTAAAAAAAAAAATGAAAATAATAAAGATCAGTTTTGCCATATTTTTTATTCATGTTTGAATTAAGTGGGATCTGAATAGCATTAGACTAAATAACCTAGGCTAATATTAACTTCAGAACAAATTATAGAGATTTATATTTTAAAGAAACAAAACAAAATTCTATATAGGAAAATAACACACATCATCAAAGAAACTTTGATAAGACTGATGAGCAGAAAGCTGTTAAGTCAGCTAACAAGTTTTGAGAATATATTATGGGCAGAGTAGAAAAAACAGAAATTTTTACTAAAAAGTATGGTGTCTGAAACATGGAGAGTTAGTCCATTTTTGCATATATTTTAAGAGTGAAAGATTTCTGGCATCAAAGGACAGTTTACTTATCTGCATGTTCAGGAACTGAATTTTATCATTTTGATTGTTTGTCATTTTATGTTTCTCCTTCTTGTGTGTGTGCTTCTTTTCCCCCCATTGAATTTGTTTTTGACAGCCTCTCTTTTTCTCACTTTCAAACATTTCCAAAAACTTCGAGCTTTAAGGAAAAAAAAAACTATTCCAGGAAGCCTGAGTGGTTCAGTGGGTTAAAGCCTCTGCCTTCAGCTCAGGTCGTGATCCTAGAGTCCTGGGATAGAGCCCGCATCAGGCTCTCTGCTCAGCAGGGAGCCCGCTTCCTCCTCTTTATCTGCCTGCCTCTCTGCCCGCTTGTGATCTCTGTCTGTCAAATAAATAAAATCTTTAAAAAAAAAAAAAAAACTATTCCATTATTAAAATCACATTCTATCACTGTTAACCAATCCCTTGTGTTTTGGAAATTATAAGAACTCAATCTAAAAAGTGTGAATAGCTTTTTGTCTCCTTCAGGCTCTGGGATAAAGTGTTGATGCTTTAAGAGTCTGATCTCATTTTTATCTGAATTAGGCAAATATGTACACAGAATTGAGCATCACATATTTTCCTGACTTGTTTTTCTACAGATTTATATTTACTTAAATCCAACATACTGCTTCCTAGAAAATATTCCATTAAATATTCCATTAAATTTCAGCCTATTTTCAGGAAAAGTTAATCCACTTGTATGATTCTGCTGTGGATCATCTTACAAATCATCTTACAAAGTAATTTATCTTATTCTTTTCTAAAACATAAATATATCCTCTCTCATTTAAATAAATGTCCAGGGATGCCTGGGTGGCTCAGCTGGTTAAGTGACTGCCTTTGGCTCGGGTCATGATCCCAGGGTCAACTCCCATCAACTCCCACATCGGGCTCCTTGCTCAGCGAGAAGCCTGCTTCTCTCTCTGCCTCTGCCTGATGCTCTGCCAGCTTGTGCGCGCTCTCTCTCTCTCTGACAAATGAATAAATAAAATCTTTTTCAAAATAAATAAATAAATAAATGTCCATCTCACATGTGTGAAAGATTTGTTATTAAGAACCCACAGCACATATGGTGAGTGCTGTGAAGTGTGTAAACCTGGCGATTCACAGACCTGTATCCCTGGGGATAAAAATATATTATATGTTTATAAAAAATTAAAAATTAAAAAAAAGAACCCACAGCACATGTTTTTGGTAGCAGAGAACATCAACTTTTTTCCTAATTCCTGCATATTTTGCTCTTTGAGTTGTCCTATAACCATACTATGCAAAAGTAGAGTTTTCGTTCATTAGTGGAAATAGGCAAACTATGTCAAAATCCTATTTTATTTTAGATAAAGAATTAAAAATTAACTCTAAAGGACTCTTCTTTTAAGTCCCACATTACAGTAGACCTTTCATTTGACTATCTTCATGATACATTGAAATACAAAAACCATGGATTTAATTTTCAATATAAAACCACAGATTTATTTTTCAATATGAAAACCGTGGATTTAATTTTTTTTAATTATTTTGTAAAATTAGTTTTTTAATCTCTCCACTGGAAGACCCCAGATTCCATAGGGGTGAGAAACATGTCTCTCTTAATCACTCGTCTATTGCTGCATAAAGGAAATATTTATCAAATGAATTCATGAATTTCAAGTTTCTGATACCCAGTTAAAACTGGGAATAATCTCTTACAGCTCTAACAAATAGCCTTTAAAACTTTTGATCTATTGCACTAAATTCAAATTCCTCTAGACCACTATTACTCACTATTTCAACTTTGTCGTTGAACACAATTCCAGTAAGTATAAAGTGAGGATAGTTTTCTCTGGTTCTTTGAACTCTTCAATAAATGACAGAAACTGACTATCCTGATAGTTTCCTTTATTTTAAACAATTGAAAATGGTTGGATGACAGCTGTATCATAGAATAGAGTTAGTCCATTAAGCATTTTACCATAAAATGATTTTGTGGTGCTAATCATATCCCTGGAGATGGTTATATAAAGAAACTTCTTCAATAAATTAAAAGAAAGCAGATGCTTCGCTTGCCCTTACGTGTCAGAATTATAAAGGCATTCTATTATATAAATTGTGCATCAATTTATGTTCATTGTACCCAAGACAGTGTAAAACTAATTATGGGGCAAATCCCTGGAGCTCTTTAGCTTTCATCTTCCTTTCAGGACCAATTACATAAAGAAAATGAGCTCCCATAAATATTTTTGGCTCATCTCACTTCGCATTTGGTTTTAGTGAACATGAATATTTACTTTACTTGGACTTGTCCATTTTTGAACAAGGTATCCTGCTCCCAAAAGTATTTATTAGGATTCTGGCCCACTGACCAAAACAAAAACAAAAACAAAAACAAAACAAAACAAACAAACAACAACAACAACAAAAAACAGATGTCAGAAACATGTCTGCATAACACAGATATGCCAAAACTTATCTGACTATCGGAGGACAATTCACACAGGGTAATATGCACAAAATGTTTCTCTCTGTTTCTTTAAACTCAAATAGTACTGCAAAAGTTCCAAATATCTGGTGGGCTAGAGACCTAATGTTCTAATTCTACTGAAACATATTAATGGGTCATCCTTTCTCATCAATGTCAGTTAATCAATCTAGAGAGAGATGTTGATCACATGGAGTTGCCATAATTATAGCAATCTTCATACTTCTATAATATTTACAGAAAAATAAGGAGCATCCAAGATATTTAAGTAAATTTGTTTAAAGGGCAATAGGAGTATGGATGACTGTTTTCCTTGACAACTCTAATAAAGCTTTCGAAAGCAAGGCAATCCAAATCACCCGTGGCTTTGATTGTTTAATACACAGTAAAAGGCTTCACTAGCCTCTCCACTGAATGATTTGACAAAATAAAACTCTCGATTTGAACCATATTACATGGTATATTAGGCAGAAAATGCCAAGAGCAGAAGGCAATCATCAGATGTGGGATTCCTAAAGCAAATATACTGGAACTGTTAGTAAATTTACTGGATCATCGCCTTTGGAATTCCACATAAATGATGCCGATCACTGTATTTAGAAAAACGGTGTTACCCTAAATGCAATGTCAAAGAATGATAACAAAATGCTCCCAGATACTGCTTTTGCTGACAATGCCCTGACTTTGCTTTAGCTTTTCCTTTCAGATCCAGAAAAATGTGATTCAATCCTTATTTAAATAAAAGGCATGGCATGGCTTTTCAAAACCAGTCACGGAAAATTGCTTTTGGAAAGCCAAATAGAGGATACACCTCCACTTGCATCCGTCTGTACATAGCCACCACAGGTTGCAGTTCCACATCTAGTTTCCATCTGCTTTTCAGCCGAAAGTGCTTATGAATAGCAAATACCCAACAGTAGGAAGCTGCTGCCATCTACAGGCTTCCAAGAACTTTATCCTAACTCTATGAACATTTTTCTGAAATCAAAGGACCAAGAGCCTCTATGGGTGAACAGATTTGATACATGAGCCTATAATTCCCTAAAAAAGAAGAAATGAGAAAGCTCCCTGTTAGAATCCTTCTGGATGCTCTCTGAAATTTCTTCATATTAGCTGGACTTTATCTTTTAAACCAGGCTACGTCTAACTTTTTTAAAGTATTTAAAACCTAAAATAATTTCAGAAATTTTCTTATACCAAGTGGCATTTAAACAGCAATAAATATTTCTGATTACATTATCCATATTTTCACAGCAGTCTTAATCATCATCCAAATAACTGTTTTCCTCTTATAATGGCCTAATTAGTAACTTATAAATTAATATTAAGTGCAATGTGGCAAAATGATGAACAAAATCTGTACTCAGAGGGCTCCTCTTCAAATTCTTCACAGGTATGACACTGGACAAGTAACTTGGCAACCCTGTGCCTCAGTTTCTTCATCATTAAAGTGGAGAGAATACATAAGCCATAAGCGTATTGTAACTTTTTTCTTTTAATTCATAATAACATATGTAACATAATAACATAAATAACAGTCATTGGCATTTAGCTCATTAAATGTTAGCCTTATCATAGTAAAAGTTACACATGCAAAAGTAATGAACAAAATTTATTACTTTATTATCTCTCAGTGTATACATAAATTTGTATATTTTATATATGTAAGTAGTATGTACATTCCTATATGTCAACACAGTAGGTAAAGTCAAAGTATTTATCCCAATGGTTCTCAAACCTGAATAAGCATTGGAATCTCCTTGGGAGCTGTTAAAAAATCATAAACATCTCAACTTTATTCCTAGAGATTATGATGTTAATTTTTCCAAAGCTTCCCAAGTGATTCAATTGTGTGGCCAAAGTTGAGAACCAGTGTTATATATTTAGTTGTGTGTTTCTATTATACAACATAATGAAGATTAAAATATGGATGAATTCTTTCAACCATGCTCATGATTTGAAAATTCGTTATGATATTCATCAATGGTATAACAACTTTATCATGCCCCATATACTCCCTTTCAGTTATGTCTATGTTGAAAACATTTATTTATAAAATGAACATTTTCGTAGCTGTTAACAGACTTTGACAGTGGGTTGAAAAAAATAAATCACATTTGTTTTTACTACGAGCAACACCACCAGTGACAAATCTATACCCAATCATTTGGTTTAGGCATTTAAATTTGTTAGTTTGTCACTTAAAAAATAGGGAGATTTCTGTAAGCCTGATTCTTTAGTAAGTTACCCTTGGCAAAAATGTAATAAAGACTAAAAAATTCTATATTTGTAATCTGATAACATGGGAGATATGAAAAATGAAAGCAAAGAAGTCATTATAGACCAAAGAGGTAAGCATTTTACTTTTCTATAAGTATATTTTGAATTTGAATCAATAACAAGATAATATTTAGAAACTGTGTCTTATCTTGATTAGGTAGCAAGGAATCAACACAAATGTTTATTATTTTTTTAAAAAATAACTGCAGGTTTACATTTCTTTATTCACTGCTTCATACCATAATAATTACTCAGAATATAAAGATTTTTTGTATTATAACTGCATGTCTTAGTTGCTTGGATAAAATGGATACTTCAGCATGGATAAAATGATACTCTTACTTATAGTGTGAATATGCAAACATAGTAACAAATAAGTATCTTTCACTAGCAACTTCAATATTAAAGTGAAAATTTTTAGCAGATGACTTCCTATTTGCAATGCAGGGCTCACCTAACAAATATTGGCTTATTTTTAGAGTGTAAACAGATGTTTCCCTACTTCTTCCTAGAGTATCCATCCTCATATGGTCTATTTAGTCTGCTGATACATAACTCAGATGTAAAAATTACAAAAATGAAACTATTTCACTCAAAGTAGCAAATAAAACAGCACAGGGAGAAAAGTAAGCTTCTCAACTGTGAGCAACCTATAAAGCATGGAATAATTACTTACATTTTGTGCGAACTTAATGCACTAAACACACCAATAAAAGTAACAAGTACTGTAGAACAGGTCTATACTCTAAACTAGATGAACAATAGAGGGAGAATTTGCCCTAATAATAATAATAATTATAATTATAATTATAATAAACCTACCTCTGTTCTTTATACACCTTAATGCTACAAACTGTAAAAAGCTAAAATCAATAAGAACTGACTCAAAATGAGTAAGTCTCAAAACTCATAATGCTTAATAATATTAATAATATTATAAATATTTATAAGGAATAAAGATGAAATAACTATAATTTTGACTATTTGAATATAAAGCCATATGATAACTGAGATTAGGCAGAGTTATTTTGGTGTGAAAATGATAGAATTCTAGGGATCCAGTCATGATAAGACCCCCTAGTCCATACTTCTCAACCTTTTAAAGATATGATCATTTTTAAGAAATAATAATGATAACTAATAATTGTGGATATATGTATTAGAAACTTACCACATGCCACATATAGCTGTATGTGTTATAAGGTAGTTCTTATATCTCAGCCTTTCAGAGGAAGAATATGAGAAACAGGGAGGTTGAGTAACTTGCTTAATTTCCTGGCCTAGCCAGAAACCAAACCCAAGGAGTCAGCTTCGAAGTCCAGACTGGCATTAGCTACAAGATATGGCAGTAAAAACCAAAAATATGTCCTCTCCCAATATTTCAACTTTAAAAATAGGTTTTTAATTTTTCCAAGTATGTTATAAGATTTAATATACCTTTTGATACAATTACACATGTGCAAGATTCTTTTTTTTTTTAAGATTTTATTTATTTATTTGACAGGGAGAGAGAGAGCACAAGTAGGCAGAGAAGCAGGCAGAGGGGGCGGGGGAAGCAGGCTCCTCGCTGAGCAGAGAGACCGATGCAGGGATCGATCCCAGGACTCTCAGATCATGACCCCAGGACTCTCAGATCATGACCTGAGCTGAAGGAAGAGGCTTAATCCACTGAGCCACCCAGGCTCCCCCATGTGCAAGATTCTGATACTTCTCCCTTCTCCCTTACTCTCTGGGATGAAAATCATGGCTCTTGTCCTACCTTCTTATATTATAGATTCATACCTTTAGGAATATTTCTTAAACACCTTTTTGGGTGATGGACCAAATACAATCTTCTACTCAATGATACTTTCAAAAATAAAATGAGGAAAAGTGTTAAATTTAATAAAAGATGGGTAAATGATTTGATAATTCAAAAACTATCAGAAGACTTCAAGATAGAAATAGTATATTTACCTAAATTCTAAAGAACCTAAATTCTTAAAACCCATTTAAATGGTTAAGTAAGATGTTCTAAGTATAATAAAATTATGAGCAAGAGGGCAGAGATTAAAAAAAAAAAAAAAGTACATGATGAACAGGAAGCAAAGAATCCAATTTGCCAAAAAGAAAGAGTATATAAAGGCATATAGGAATAGATAATGTTGAAGGTAGAGGAAGGAGGTTCTGGAAAGTTGGACTCTGTAAACAAGGGTGTAAAAGACTAGAGATCACTTTTAGACATGTAAATCTGGTGGCAATGTATAAAACAAATTGGTATCCTGATGAAATACATGTGGCAAGAGAACTGTAAGAATGGCAGTGGAAATGCAGCAAATGGGAGGAATGAGAATTACATGTTATACAAATAGAATCCATACATTTTGAGGAACAAGTGAACTAGATGAGTCTAAGAGAACATGAGTTCATGAGACAAATGACTGTGAAGATGAAGAGGCATCAACAAAATTAGTAAACACAGGGGAACATCAGATATGGGAAGGTAGACCATAATTTCAGTTTGAAAAGCTGAATCTGAAAGGTCAGAAGAGTCAGGAAAAGATATCTAGCAGACATTTGTTAGATGTTGCATTAAAATTCAAGAGCAAAACCAGGGTTGGGGACACAAATGTAAGTGTTATATTGGTTATAGTTTCTTATAAAATTGGATGTAAGAGGATAACGAGGCAGGGTATACACAGAAGAATAAAGACTTAAAGCAGGTCCTTGAGAAACATCTACATTGAAGAGGACACGAAAAGGAATAAAAAGGCAAAAGTAGTCATCAAGGAAGGCAGAAATTCAGGTAAGTTGTAATTAGGAAATTAAGGATGGGTATGAGAGTATGTAACAGACAATATCAAATGTTACAGGTAGGTCAAAAGTGGTAAAGTCTGAGGAAATCCATTGGATTTGTTAATAAATCAATGACATCCTTCAAAAAAGCATTTGTGGTAAGCAGAATAATGGCTCCTAAAAGATGTCCATATCTAAATTCTTAAAACTTGTAAAAATGTTACCTTACATGGCAAAAGAGATTTTGCAGATGTGATTAAGGATTTTGAGCTGGGAAGATTATCCTGCAGTATCCACGTGGGCCTATATGGAATCACCAGTTCCTTACAAGTCTAAGAGGAAAGCAGGAAAGCAAGAGGGAGATGTGATGATGGAAGCAGAGTTTGGAGCGATGGGATCACTCACTCTTGGGGTTGGATGAGGGGGCACACAAGAAAGAAATGCCAGTGGCCTCTAGAAACTGGAAACCTCTTCTCCCCAAGAACCTCCAGAAGGAACTAGCTCTGTGAACATCTTCACTTTAGCCCCATTAGACCATTTCATATTTCCTCCAAAACTGTAAGATAATAAACGTGTGTGACTAAGCCCCCAAGTTTGTAGTTATTCGCTATGACAGAAATAAGAAATTATACTTTCAATTCAGGGGCTGAATTAGGTGCTACTCTTCACATCAACACTTGAGCTCTAGAGTTAAGAAGCCCGAGATTAAATTCCAACAGTACAAATTGTTTGACTTTTCCATGCTTCAGTTCCCTTGTTTGTAAATTTAGAGTAATAATAGTAGCTACCTCACAGAGTTGTTGGGAATATATGAATACATAAAGGAGCTGACACATGTAAAATATTTATGATTAGTGTCCAGCATATAGCATGGGCTCAATAAATGTTAATTATTGTCATGTCATATAATGAAGGATGAAGGAATATCCTAGGCAGTGTAAAGCAGTAAGACAGTGAAACCTAGAGAAAGTGGAGATCTATGGGAACTCTAGGTCATAAGGCTGCTTTGAATTGATTCATGTCATAGTCCCAGTTGTGTTGGCCCTTGGTCCAAAAGCTTTTGTCCTTTATCACATGATTTGTGGCAAAGACTACTATCTGACCCTTTCACTTTAGTAATAGAACCCCTGCATTTTTCCTGGAACAGGGTCACACAACTAGAGACTATCTTTCACATCTTTCCTTAGAGACAGATGTCCCCATAGGACTACATTCAATCAGTGAGATCTAGATAGAACTGAAACATGCCAACCTCTAAAAGGAAGATGCTAGATCTCTACTTTCTCCTTCCCTTTTCTTAAGCTAGGACACAGACAAGGTGCTAGTAAAGCATCTCTAACCATGTTAGAGAAGACATCATTCTAAAGGACAGTGGACAAAAGAATGGAAAGAAATTAAACTCCTAGATGACCTCATTGAACAGGGCTAACTCCTGCCTTGGACCATTCACCTACTTCTGGACTAATTATATAAGAGATAATCAACTTCTAGTTTGTTCTGAGCTACTTAATCCATCCTCTATATACTTATACTGTTCCTATAAGTAAATTAATGAAATAGAAGAGAAAAAGGAATTTAGAGCAAAATTAGAGGAACCTGAGGCTTCAGAATGATAAATCTAATCATTACTCTAGACAAAAATTGGAAATCTCTTTTTTGAAGAGTTAATAAAAATAGTAATAACATTAATTGCAAGCATATTATGTTCCAGGATCTAAGTTAAGTTTCATACATTGTCCCATTTAAGCTCTACTATATTTCTATAAGGGTAGTCTTAAGTATCCCCATTTTCAGATAAGAAAGGTTAGTCGAAGATATTAAGTAAATTGCACAAGGTCACATAAGTAGCAATTGATTTTAACCAAGGCTGGCCTATTTCTACAACCCTAGATCTTAATCATTATATATCCTACCACTTACACAGGAAGAATAAACAATAATTTAGCATTTGGGGATAACTTATGATACTAAGATTTTTCCATCACATACACTTTTATATTATATCCAAGCAGTTATGTTTTTTTTTAATTTCTACTAGAAAATTTCTACTAGAAAATTCTACTAGAATTTCTTCTTTTACCTAAACATTATGGGTATCTGGACGTATTTTTAACTGGAAATGTAAATTTGAGCTATGCCTTTTATGTGTACATATATACATAAACATATCAAAAGTGCCAAGGAGTTAATAGTGGGGCTGGCTGGCTTGAATTGTAAACAAAATGTGTGGGAACATCTGTATAGGATTTAGAACCTAAGCTGGTAATATGCTGCATGTTCAAAGAAGTCAATATTAAGCAAATTATAATTTCAAATTATTATATATTCTTCAAATAGATATTCTTCAATCAGTTACTAAAGATTATTTCTGGAAATTGAAGCCCATCTCCTAATTACATGTTTTGGATCTTGAATGAGACTTCTCAAAAAGATAGATTGTAGCTTTGTTTAAAGACTACCCAGAAATTTCAGTCCTTTTTCTAAAACTTACTATTTCCTTTGAGGATAATATATATATTTGGGCATATAATTTGAGATGTGATTTCTAAACCAGCAGTCAGTTCAGGAAAGGACAGCAAAAACCAATTGTGAATATACTATTGACATTTTGGTCACTATTTAGGAATATAAAAATTCTGCCATTAAAACCATCTCATCAAACCCATATAATGCATTACAAATGGGTTGCATATTTAGTCCTTAGTACTAGATTTAATAGGACTCAAGTATAGGCCCAGTTAAAGAGTTATTAGAATACAGATAATTTCAGGTTTACAATCAAAGCTTTGTTATTATAATAGACTGAATATTTGTGTGCCCCAAAATTCATATGATGAAACCTAACCTTCAATATGATGATGTTAGGGTGCGGGACTTTGAGATATGATTAGGTCATGAGGGCAGAGCATTCATGAATGGGAGTAATGCCCTCATAAAAAAGACTCCAGAGAACTCCCTTGCCCCTCTACCACGTGAGGACACAATGAGAAGGCAGGCATCTATGAAGTGGGAAGCAAAAGCACAGCCATGGTCATCATGAAACTCTCAATTCATTGGCAGGGAGGGTAATTTCTAATTAAAGTGCTATGAATAAATGTTAAATCAGAGCTTTGATAGGTTTTGTGATGGAAACATACATACCATTATGATAGTTTAAAACATGAAGACATAATACAGACCATGATAACAGATTGAACTTCTCTAAGCGAGAAATGTATCAGCTGTATCTTGAAAAATTAAAGGAAGTTACCAGAGGGGAGACGAGTGTGCAGGTGGTAGGACTGTATGGGAGAAGAAGGGAACATTCAAGAAACTGAAAGAAAACCAGTGTGGAACTTGGGACAAAATGAGGTTGGAGTGGGAGGTAGAGCCAGAATTGGCAGGGCTTTATACACCATGTTAATGATTTTAATCGCTGTCTTAGGAACAACAGGAAGCCAATGAAAGGTTTTAACCGAGGAATGACAGGGTAACAAAACAATTTTCTGACTGCATCATGAAATTTGAAGGGGATCAGACATGGATAAAGGGAGAGCAGTCTGAAAGTCTATCAGTTCAGGTCCTCCAAGAAACATGCCAAGATGGACGTAGAAACACAAGGAATTTATTGAGGGTAATTCATGTGGGAAAAAGGGGGAGGGGGGGTAGCTGGAATACCCAGAAAAAGATTTTGGACTGCAACTTAAGTCTGAAACCTGTGAAAGAGAAATGTCAGCAAGAAGGATTGGATAGGAAGAAACTTACACTGCTAAGCTGCTTTGACAAAGTCTTACTCACACCAACAAAGACTTTCAGTGCAAGGGCTGCTCACAGAGGAGTTCCATACTGCACACTGGTCATAGCAGACAAGTCCAACCACCCCTTCTGTGATTAGTCATTGGCCAAGGCTGCTAGAGGTCAATCCTGGAGTCAACAGCAGTTAATTGTACTCTTTATGGTTGGTTCTCTCTTAAAGTGAGATCTGAGGATTACCTCTATCATGGTAAGGCATTGACTTAAAAATCCTGGTAAGAGATGAGGTAGGTGGTGGTGAAAATAGAGGTGAGGCCAAAAATGATGAATAGGAATAGAAATGAATATGAAAGAAAGGACAACATTAAGAAAGCTCTTGTGTATCAGAGAGAGATAATTATCATATGATTTCACAAATATGAGGAATTTAAGAAACAAAACAGAGGATCATAGGGGGAGGGAGGGAAAAATAAAACAAGATGAAATCAGAGGGGAAAAAAGTGTAAGAGACTCTTAACTATAGAGAACAAACTGAGGGTTGCTTGGTGGGGGCGAGTAACTGGGAGATGGTCATTAAGGAGGGCACATAATGTAATGAGCACTGGGTGTTATATACAACTGATGAATCACTGAACTCTATCTCAAACTAACAATACACTATACGTTAATTAGTTGAATTTAAATTAAAAATTTTTTTTAAAAAGAAACTTCTTGGATTTCTGGTTTGCACAACTTAGCAAATGATACTTGACTCTCTGAGACACAGAACCCTGAAAAATGGTCAAAGTGTCTGTGTTAGTTAGTTAGTTAGTTAGTTATGGTGGGGATGCTTAGGAAAGATCATAAATTTGATTTTGAATATGTTGGAATGAGATGCATTGAGAGGAACTCAAACAAAGATGGCTGGCATATTAAGTGATAGGCAGATATAAGATTAATGAGGATCAATACAAGAATAAAAACAAGAAAAGAACAAAAATGAAGCCTTAAAAAGGTTTAGAAATTGATGGACAGAGGAGAAACCCAGGAAAAAAAGCAAATAAAGTCAAATGTGAATGATTATTGGATTTGCTTAAAATAAAGCATTTAAAAGAATATGTCATTGGGAATGTAAAGAATGGGAAATGTCAAAGAAATGGCACTTCAAGTAAGGAAAGATAAACTGAAGTTTTGCCTCTCATTGTCTTTAAAATATTGTCAAAATTGAAGGAGAGCCAATTTCAAAGCAAAATTGCCAAACACAAAAACAAAAAAAAAACTGTCCATGCCTTTTCTGGAAAGTAAAGGAACAAAAAGCCTTCCTCAATTTGTAGGAAGAATAGGAACTTAAGGAACTCAAGTAACACAATGTTAACTAGCTGCTAACAAAGTTTTGCCAAGAAAATGCAGATATAACTTTTCTTTCTTTTCTTAATTCTTTCAGTGATTCAATATAAGAAAGTCTTGGTGGAGGCACTGAGACACCCAGGGAGTCCCAAAGCCAGAGAGATAAATAAATGTGACCTAGAAAATGTGATAGCAAGTTAGGATTTAGTGCATCTCCTAAAGCCAAGGAAGCATCCCAGATTTCCAGAACTTGAGGCAAATTATATTTTGGAGAGGAAAATAAGTTAAACTTGATTTCAAGACATTCCCCTTTGAAGAAATTCTGTTGGGTTCATAGCAGTAGAGCATGATGACCAGTAAAGCAGTCATGTCATGCATGGTTTTTACTTAGTTAGATTATATGTAAAAGGAGGCTGATAAAAGATTCTCATCTTTTATTTTAATGTGAGAGTATAAATGTGTCTGTTGTGTTTAAAACTGGGTTTCTAGCCATAAATATTCCTTGCTGGTAAGCATGTTTTTTTCTTTCAAAAGTGTTTACCTCAAAGCCTGTAGACATGTTTCAGAACATGTCAACAGGTTCTGAAATGCATCAACTTGGAACTATATGACTCATAAGAAGTTATATATCTAGGGGCACCTGGGTGGCTCAGTGGGTTAAAGTCTCTGCCTTGGGCTCAGGTCATGATCCCGGGGTCCTGAGATCAAGTCCTGCATCGGGCTTTCTGCTCAGCAGGGAGCCTGCTTCCTCCTCTCTCTCTGCCTGCCTCTATACCTACTTGTGATCTCTGCCTGTCAAATAAATAAAATCTTTTAAAAAAAGATTATATATCTAGTCATTTAATGAGTATAACATTAATTGTAACCAGTTTTAATATGGCTGATTTAACTGTTGACAGTAGTAGTCATGGTGTCCACAGTATAGTCACAGTACTCAAGACTTTAGTCAGCAAGCAAACCTGGTCCACCAAATTGAAACTGAGAATCAACTCCCTACATCTCTCTGGAGTGTGTTGAGCTGGCTTCAGACCATAAAGTGACACCAATATGATGTAAAACATCATGAGCAGAGGTCATAAGACACACTGGCTAGCAGTGAACAGACGCCAAGACAGAGAGACTGACCAATCCTTGGACCAGAAGGGTAAGCTGTCCACCCCATTTCCCTTGCTTGCTCACAGTTTCAGCTTAGCTTATGAGAAGGAATAAATAAATGAAAGTTGTGACTGTTAAGTGAAGCTCATGGCCAGTTTCTCTTCATACTGCCTGCACACCAACATCTGGAACCCAGATCTTTTTGTTGACCATGATACGATCTCTCTGATATGAGGAATTTGTGAGGCAGGGTGGAGGGTTTTGGGGGGTGGAGAAGGAAAAAATCAAACAAGATGGGATGGGGAGGGAGACAAACCATGAGACTCTTATTCTCACAAAACAAACAGGGTTGCTGAGGGGTGGGGAGGTCAGGCGAGGGTAGTTGGGTTACGGACATTGGAGAGGGTATGTGCTATGGTGAGTGCTGTGAAATGTGTAGGTCTGATAATTCACAGAACCTGTACACCTGGGGCAAATAATACATTATATGTTAATAAAAATAATTTTTTTAAAAAAATGTTTCTCAGAGAAATGCATTAGGTCAAAGAAAGAGTGGGATGGGTGGGGGCGTGGGGAAAGGGAAAAGAGGGAGGGAGAGAGATCTCCATATTGAATTTGTTCCCCCAACATAAATAAAGCCTTGTTCTTCATCATCCCAGGGAAAGGGAAGTCATGCCAAATGCAAAGAAAACCAAACAAAAACAATTGCCTTGATGACTTATTGGCTATCTGAGGATCCTTAAAAAAGTAACTGTGACTATATGCGATTACATTTCGAGGGCTAACTTCAGTACTAACATTCTACCACCACCACTACTCCTTCCTATTAATATGTCTGGCACTAAATGTATACTGTACATCTGATCAAGTTATAAGGGAAGGTTAGAGGCATTAAATTCTAGCATTAAATTGTATTTTGTCACCCACAGTTGGCTTATTCCTTTTTCCACAGTTGTCACAGAATAACCTTCTTGCTTAAATTCCCACTCAGTATTTTCCATGGATCCCCAAAATTCTAATTACAGTATCTGTGAAAATACAGCTACAATTCTTCTTAAAGAATAATCTTAAAGGTATGCTTTCCAATTTGTTCTAAATATCTTTGTGAGTTGTAATGAGATTTTATTATAAAGTGTGGAAAGATGATATGACTTCACTAAAATAAGAGAACACAAGTCAATTGTCTGAGAAAGTTCTAAATAAGTAAATAAATTCCTTTTCGAATAAAACAGAAGTCACAGAAATAACAGTGTGGCAAGCTGGAAGAACCCAGGAATATACTTCTAACATTGTTTCAATGTTGCAAAATGATTTCAGTGGGAAAAACTAAACGGATTTTAAAAAATTATTTTAAATACTTTAAAGGTATTTTGTAGGACCTTAATTTTAAATGTTTATGAAAAGAGAGAATAAACTTCTCTAGAATCAAAGAAATATAGAAGAAAAGAGGAGAGGAAAAGAAATGAAAAGAAAAGGGGAAGGGAAAGGGAAGGAAAGGAAAGGAGGGATGCAGAAGGGGAACCAGAAAATCTAAATTCTTATTCAGAGAAAAATATTAACTTCCTAAATTGAATTCTTGTAACTTATAAACTGATTAAAGGAACTTCTAAGGCTTTCTATATTCCAAAACATTGAGATCCTATAAACTATCTTTCAGGTTTGGGGCAATAACCACACCAGATAATAATAAAATATGGGTTTTCATGTAAGACTTCTTTATATTAGATGCTGAACTTTACTGAGATAACAGATAACATTTAAATCAATTTTTAATGACAAAAAAACTACCTCTATCTGAATGAACTCCAGATTTTGAGAAAGTCTTATTTTATGGAATAAACATGTCATCAAAATGCTATTCCTAAATCTTCTATTTTTCCTAATAGAATCATATTTCTCCACTGTTATAATTTCTAACATGCTTTGTCTTTATCCCGTCATTCTTCAATTGGCAGAAAAGCGTAACGATTTGGCTTTCAGTTTTTCTGTCAAGAACTTGTCCTAAAGTAAATGATTTATACTTTTAGAACAAAAGAATAGATATTACTTTTTTTAAAGAAAAGAACTTTTGTGGTGAATATTTTTTATGATACAAAGATCCATGCACCAGAATGGCAGTTGCAAAGAATATTCATCTTACTTTCCAAACTATATTAGCTAGATTGGGGTACCCAATGCTACAATAGCAAATAAACCCCAAGTATTAGTGCCCTAACATTTCCAAGTTTGGGTTTTTTCTTTTAATCATCTCCTGATATTAGTTAGGGAACTCTTAAAAGCATCTCTCTTTCCTGTGGTAACTCAGGGATTCTGGCTTTTTCCATCTCCAGGATTGCTGTGGCAATAGAAAACATAGCTAGAGGTTGTAAAGAACTATTCCAGGTCAGGCCTAAAATTTGCATGCATCAATTCTGCCCATGATCAGAATTAGACACATGATCTCTGTGTGCAAGAAAGCACACAGATATTTGGTAAGGTATTACTCTCTCAGCCACTATTTTTCAGGTTTTATTATTTGCAGATGTACTTCGAAAAGATTCTGCAACATGATGGAATTCATGCTCAAATATGTTTCTATTACGTTTCTATGCATGCATGTTTGAATACACAGAATATTATTAAACCACACCCTGCCTGACTGAACAGAAAAACTCTCCAAGTTCCCATCTTCCCTCACAATTCCATTAATTGGAAACTTTCTCTCCTCTTCCACCTCTTTTTCTTTCCCTTCCATTAGCTGTTGCCCAGGAAGAGCTTCCCTTATCCATTCTCATTTAAGCACAAGGCTAGTCGAAGTTGTGATCTACCATAGAGAAGTTAAATGCAGTAGAAGTTAAAACGCAGGTGACACAGAAGAGGAAGATGGAAATCATTAGCCTACACTTAACACTCAACTGCCCATTGTTACCAGTAAGACTTCCAACCTAATACTGATTTGGGGGATGAGACTCAGCCTCCCTCCCAACCTCTCAATCTCCCTGGTTACAGCAAAGGGAAAGAAAAGCAAGAAGTAGAAGTTTTAGGTCCTGAGAAAAGAAAGTATGTTTTCTGCTTTAAGACCACACCAGGGAAAAACAAGACTCAAGAAATAAATGGCTTTATGGTACACATAAGTAGAAATGCACCTTTCTGGGGTGCCTGGGTGACTCAGTGGGTTAAAGCCTCTGCCTTTGGCTCAGGTCATGATCCCAGGGTCCTGGAATCAAGCCCCGCATCCGGCTCTCTGCTCAGCAGGGAGCCTGCTTCCCCCTCTCTCTCTGCCTGCATCTCTGCCTACTTGCGATCTCTGTCAAATAAATAAAATCTAAAAAAAAAAAAGAAAAGAAAAGAAAAAAGAAAGAAAGAAAGAAAGAAAGAAAGAAAGAAAGGAAGAAAGAAAGAAAGGAAGAAAGAAAGAAAGAAAGAAAGAAAGAAAGAAAGAAAGAAAGAAAGAAAGAAAGAAAGAAAGAAAGAAAGAAAGAAAGAAAAAGAAATGTAGTATTTCAAACAATCCTGACATTCCAGTTTGGGAATGAAGTGACAGAAAGCTGCCAGAACTAAAAGAGCCATACTTCCCAGAACAAAAGATGTCATTTCTGGAACAGATAAAGTCACTGCTCTCTCTCTTTCTCTCTCTCTCTCTCTCTCTCTCACACACACACACACATGCACACATACCACTGGGTAAAACCCCAGAACTCTGGCATAAATCAAAGACAGTTAGAAGAAACACCAGGAGGGATAGAGATGACCTAATTCCAGCCCCACTGGAACAGCAGAGATGAATGAAATGCAAAATGCAAAATTTTCATAAAAAATAAGCAGTTAAAATCTGTTTACTAAACTGGTCCATATCTACTACAGTTACATGTAATTCTTTTAAAATATTTGTATACATGTGTATTATAACAAGAAAGGATAAGTAAAGATATTTTTAAATATATATAAATATAGAGATTTTAAATAAATATAGAGATATTTAATAAAATATATGAAAATGTATCGGCCAATACTTAACAACTAAATTACAGATAAATACCTAATAGCAAATACAATTTTCTTATATAGATCAGATTGTATCTATTCTAGCAAAATTTTCAATGAAACAATAAAACCATTTGAAAATGATTATAACAAACAATGTAACTGTTAGGTTGAAGCTAGATATGAGGAGTGAAAGGAACAGCCAAAGGCAGAGTCCCAAGTCCTTGAAGAGGAATGATAGCAAAATGAGCTGGAGGCAAGGACAGTGATAAATAAGCCACGTATTAAAAGTCCAGAGACACAACATCCAGATCATGTGTCTTCCAAGACCTTGGGGCTGACTAGTCAAGAGCCACAGGTGCAAAGCGGACACTCTCCTTCCTCTCCTATCTCTGCCCCAGAGTAACCCCTAACCTCAATATAATGAATTTGCATTGTGGATATAGCCCCTCTGATACAGAAAGGCAGCCATGACATTCTGATACAAACCTTGCAGAGTCAAAAAGTCCCCCTCCCAACCTGTGGGAGGAGTTCCCCAAATGACTAGAAGCAGCCTCCATTAGAGACCACCCAATTGTATATCATAGCTCCTCCCAGCCCAGAGAAACTACAACAAATATTCAATTCCTAAACAACCTAGGCCAGTTCCACCTTGCAGGACCTGCCCACTCTCCCACCTTGTGACTGCACCTTCCCTATAATAAACTGCTTTGTGCTTGCTACTTTCCTTCCAGTTGCTTTTATTTGAGTCTGGATCCCCCACATAAATCTTCTCCTGAGGAATCCAAAAACAAAAACCCAATACAGACTCTCCTACCAAAATAACATACCCTTCTGAGAGTTGACATTACCATTAAATTTTAAAAGCTAACGTTCTTTTTTATTTTTTTTAATTTTATTTTTTATAAACATATAATATATTTTTATCCCCAGGGGTACAGGTCTGTGAATCGCCAGGTTTACACACTTCACAGCACTCACCATAGCACACACCCTCCCTAATGTCCATAATCCCACCCCCCCAACTCCCCTCCCCCCATTAACCCTCAGTTTGTTTTGTGAGATTAAGAGTCACTTATGGTTTGTCTCCCTCCCAATCCCATCTTGTTTCATTTACTCTTCTCCTCCCTTAACCCCCCATGTTGCATCTCCTCTCCATCATATCAGGAAGATCATATGATAGTTGTCTTTCTCCGATTGACTTATTTCGCTAAGCATGATACTCTCTAGTTCCATCCACGTCATCACAAATGGCAAGATTTCATTTCTTTTGATGGCTGCATAGTATTCCATTGTGTATATATACCACCTCTTCTTTATCCATTCGTCTGTTGATGGACATCTAGGTTCTTTCCATAGTTTGGCTATTGTAGACATTGCTGCTATAAACATTCGGGTGCACGTGCCCCTTCGGATCACTACGTTTGTATCTTTAGGGTAAATACCCAGCAGTGCAATTGCTGGGTCATAGGGTAGTTCTATTTTCAACATTATGAGGAACCTCCATGCTGTTTTCCAGAGTGGTTGCACCAGCTTGCATTCCCACCAACAGTGTAGGAGGGTTCCCCTTTCTCCGCATCCTCGCCAGCATCTGTCATTTCCTGACTTGTTAATTTTAGCCATTCTGACTGGTGTGAGGTGATATCTCATTGTGGTTTTGATTTGTATTTCCCTGATGCAGAGTGATGTGGAGCACTTTTTCATGTGTCTGTTGGCCATTTGGATGTCTTCTTTGCAGAAATGTCTGTTCATGTCTTCTGCCCATTTCTTGATTGGATTATTTGTTCTTTGGGTGTTGAGTTTGCTAAGTTCTTTATAGATTTTGGACACTAGCCCTTTATCTGATATGTCATTTGCAAATATCTTCTCCCATTCTCTCAGTTGTCTTTTGGTTTTGTTAACTGTTTCCTTTGCTGTGCAAAAGCTTTTGATCTTGATGAAATCCCAATAGTTCATTTTTGCCCTTGCTTCCCTTGCCTTTGGCGATGTTCCTAGGAAGATGTTGCTGCGGCTGAGGTCGAAGAGGTTACTGCCTGTGTTCTCCTCAAGGATTTTGATGGATTCCTTTCTCACATTGAGGTCCTTCATTCATTTTGAGTCTATTTTCATGTGTGGTGTAAGGAAATGGTCCAATTTCATTTTTCTGCATGTGGCTGTCCTATTTTCCCAACACCATTTATTGAAGAGGCTGTCTTTTTTCCATTGGACATTCTTTCCTGCTTTGTCGAAGATTAGTTGAACATAGAGTTGAAGGTCTATTTCTGGGCTCTCTATTCTGTTCCATTGATCTATGTGTCTGTTTTTGTGCCAGTACCATGCTGTCTTGATTATGACAGCTTTGTAATAGAGCTTGAAGTCCGGAATTGTGATGCCACCAACTTTGGCTTTCTTTTTCAATATTCCTTTGGCTATTCGAGGTCTTTTCTGGTTCCATATAAATTTTAGGATTATTTGTTCCATTTCTTTGAAAAAAATGGATGGTACTTTGATAGGAATTGCATTAAATGTGTAGATTGCTTTAGGTAGCATAGACATTTTCACAATATTTATTCTTCCAATCCAGGAGCATGGAACATTTTTCCATTTCTTTGTGTCTTCCTCAATTTCTTTCATGAGTACTTTATAGTTTTCTGTGTATAGATTCTTAGCCTCTTGGTTAGGTTTATTCCTAGGTATCTTATAGTGATGGGTGCAATTGTAAATGGGACTGACTCCTTAATTTCTCTTTCTTCTGTCTTGTTGTTGGTGTAGAGAAATGCAACTGATTTCTGGGCATTGATTTTATATTCTGACACTTTACTGAATTCCTGTACAAGTTCTAGCAGTTTTGGAGTGGAGTCTTTTGGGTTTTCCACATATAGTATCATATCCTCTGCGAAGAGTGATAGTTTGACTTCCTCTTTGCTGATTTGGATGCCTTTAATTTCCTTTTGTTGTCTGATTGCTGAGGCTAGGACTTCTAGTACTATGTTGAATAGCAGTGGTGATAACGGACAGCCCTGCCGTGTTCCTGACCTTAGCGGAAAACCTTTCAGTTTTTCTCCATTGAGAATGATATTTGCGGTGGGTTTTTCATAGATGGCTTTGATAATATTGAGGTATGTGCCCTCTATCCCTACACTTTGAAGAGTTTTGATCAGGAAGGGATGCTGTACTTTGTCAAATGCTTTTTCAGCATCTATGGAGAGTATCATATGGTTCTTGTTCTTTCTTTTATTAATGTGTTGTATCACATTGATTGATTTGCGGATGTTGAACCAACCTTGCAGCCCTGGAATAAATCCTACTTGGTCGTGGTGAATAATCCTTTTAATGTACTGTTGAATCCTATTGGCTAGTATTTTGGTGAGAATTTTTGCATCTGTGTTCATCGAGGATATTGGTCTGTAGCTCTCTTTTTTGATGGGATCCTTCTCTGGTTTTGGGATCAAGGTGATGCTGGCCTCATAAAATGAGTTTGGAAGTTTTCCTTCCATTTCTATTTTTTGGAACAGTTTCAGGAGAATAGGAATTAGTTCTTCTTTAAATATTTGGTAGAATTCCCCCGGGAAGCCATCTGGCCCTGGGCTTTTGTTTGTTTAGAGATTTTTGATGACTGTTTCAATCTCCTTACTGGTTATGGGTCTGTTCAGGCTTTCTATTTCTTCCTGGTTCAGTTGTGGTAGTTTATATGTCTCTAGGAATGCATCCATTTCTTCCAGATTGTCAAATTTGTTGGTGTAGAGTTGCTCATAGTATGTTCTTATAATTGTCTGTATTTCTTTGGTGTTCGTTGTGATCTCTCCTCTTTCATTCATGATTTTATTTATTTGGGTCCTTTCTCTTTTCTTTTTGATAAGTCTGGCCAGGGATTTATCAATCTTATTAATTCTTTCAAAGAACCAGCTCCTAGTTTCGTTGATTTGTTCTATTGTTTTTTTGGTTTCTATTTCATTGATTTCTGCTCTGATCTTTATGATTTCTCTTCTCCTGCTGCGTTTAGGGTTTGTTTCTTGTTCTTTCTCCAGCTCCTTTAGGTGTAGGGTTAGGTTGTGTACCTGAGACCTTTCCGGTTTCTTGAGAAAGGCTTGTACCGCTATATATTTTCCTCTCAGGACTGCCTTTGTTGTGTCCCACAGGTTTTGAACCGTTGTGTTTTCCTTATCATTTGTTTCCATGAATTTTTTCAATTCTTCTTTAATTCCCTGGTTGACCCATTCATTCTTTAGAAGGATGCTGTTTAGTCTCCATGTATTTGGGTTCTTTCCAAATTTCCTCTTGTGATTGAGTTCTAGCTTCAGAGCATTGTGGTCTGAAAATATGCAGGGAATGATCCCAATCTTTTGATACTGGTTGAGACCTGATTTAGGACCGAGGATGTGATCTATTCTGGAGAATGTTCCATGCGCACTAGAGAAGAATTTGTATTCTGTTGCTTTGGGATGAAATGTTCTGAATATTTCTGTGATGTCCATCTGGTCCAGTGTGTCATTTGAGGCCTTTATTTCCTTGTTGATCTGTTGCTTGGATGATCTGTCCATTTCAGTGAGGGGAGTGTTAAAGTCCCCTACTATTATTGTATTATTGTTGATGTGTTTCTTTGATTTTGTTATTAATTGGTTTATATAGTTGGCTGCTCCCACGTTAGGGGCATAGATATTTAAAATTGTTAGATCTTCCTTATGGACAGATCCTTTGAGTATGATATAGTGTCCTTCCTCATCTCTTATTATAGTCTTTGGCTTAAAATTTAATTGCTCTGATATAAGGATTGCCACTCCTGCTTTCCTCTGATGTCCGTTAGCATGGTAAATTCTTTTCTACCCCCTCACTTTAAATCTGGAGGTGTCCTCAGGTTTAAAATGAGTTTCTTGTAGGCAACATATAGATGGGTTTTGTTTTTTTATCCATTCTGATACCCTGTGTCTTTTGATTGGGGCATTTAACCCATTAACATTCAGGTAACTATTGGAGATATGAATTTAGTGCCATTGTATTGCCTGTGAGGTGACTGTTATTGTATATTGTCTCTGTTACTTTCTGATCTACTACTTTTAGGGTCTCTCTTTGCTTAGAGGACCCCTTTCAATATTTCCTGTAGAGCTGGTTTGGTATTTGCAAATTCTTTCAGTTTTTGTTTGTCCTGGAAGATTTTAATCTCTCCTTCTATTTTCAATGATAGCCTAACTGGATATAGTATTCTTGGCTGCATGTTCTTCTCGTTTAGTGCTCTGAATATATCATGCCAGCTCTTTCTGGCCTGCCAGGTCTCTGTGGATAAGTCTGCTGCCAATCTAATATTTTTACCATTGTATGTTACAGACTTCTTTTCCTGGGCTGCTTTCAGGATTTTCTCTTTGTCACTAAGACTTGTAAATTTTACTATTAGGTGACGGGGTGTGGACCTATTCTTATTGATTTTGAGGGGGGTTCTCTGAACCTCCTGGATTCTGATGCTTGTTCCCTTTGCCATATTGGGGAAATTCTCTCCAATAATTCTCTCCAATATACCTTCTGCTCCCCTCTCTCTTTCTTCTTCTTCTGGAATCCCAATTATTCTAATGTTGTTTCGTCTTATGGTGTCACTTATCTCTCGAATTCTCCCCTCGTGGTCCAGTAGCTGTTTGTCCCTCTTTTGCTCAGCTTCTTTATTCTCTGTCATTTGGTCTTCTATATCGCTAATTCTTTCTTCTGCCTCATTTATCCTAGCAGTGAGAGCCTCCATTTTAGATTGCACCTCATTAATAGCTTTTTTGATTTCAACTTGGTTAGATTTTAGTTCTTTTACTTCTCCAGGAAGGGCTTTTATATCTCCCAAGAGGGTTTCTCTAATATCTTCCATGCCTTTTTCGAGCCTGGCTAGAACCTTGAGAATCATCATTCTGAACTCTAGATCTGACATATTACCAATGTCTGTATTGATTAGGTCCCTAGCCTTTGGTACTGCCTCTTGTTCTTTTTTTTTGTGGTGAATTTTTCCGCCTTGTCATTTTGTCCAGATAAGAGTATACGAAGGAGTAAGTAAAATACTAAAAGGGTGGCAACAACCCCAGGAAAATATGCTTTAGCCAAATCAGAAGAGATCCCAAATCGTGAGGGGGAGAAAGGGGACAAAAAGAGGTTCAGAAAGAAAAAAAAAAAACCATTAAAAAAAGAAAAACAATAAAGAAAAAATATAAAAAGAAAAAAAAAAAAAATAAAAATAAAAAAAAATATATATTAAATAAACTAGTTAAAAAACGTTTAAAAATAAAAGGGTAAAAGTTAAAAAAAATTAGCAGAAGAAGAGAAAAAAAATGAAAAAGAAAAAAAAACTAAATTAACTGCAAGACTAAAGAATCATGGGGTGAAAGCCATGAGTTCCGTGCTTTGCTTTCTCCTCCTCTGGAATTCCGCTGCTCTCCTTGGTATTGAAACTGCACTCCTTGGTAGGTGAACTTGGTCCTGACTGGGTTTCTTGTTGATCTTCTGGGGGAGGGGCCTGTTGTAGTGATTCTCAAGTGTCTTTGCCCCAGGCAGAGTTGCACCACCCTTACCCAGGCCGGGCTGAGTATTCCGCTCAGGTTTGCTTTCGGGAGCTTTTGTTCCCTGAGCGCTTTCTGTAGAGTTCCGGAGGATGGGAATGAAGATGGCGGCCTCCCGGTCTCCGGCCCGGAGGAGCCGAGAGCCCGGGGCCCCACTCCTCAGTGCGCCCTCAGAGAACAGTGCCCAATTACTCCCATCACCCTGGCCTCCAGCCGGGCTCCGAGCTGACCGAGCCTGCGACCGGTTCAAGGTAACCCCGAGCTTAGAGCTCACTCCTCGGCTCTGTCTCTGTAGCTGGCTTCCCCATTCTAATACCTGTAAGCTCTGCGACACTCAGACACCCCTGATCCTTCTGTGACTCTGCGGAACCTGAGGCTACGCTGACCCCACGTGGGCTTCACCCTGGTTAAGCCTCTGGAGCGATGTCCCTCAGCAGAACAGACTTTTAGAAGTCCTGATTTTGTGCTCCGTTGCTCCACCACTTGCCGGCCCCTCCCCCCATGGTCTATCTTCCCGTCGCTTTGGATTCACTTCTCCACCAGTCCTACCTTTCAGAAAGTGGTTGATTTTCTGTTTCTAGAATTGCTGTTCTTCTTCTCTTCAATCTCCCGTTGGATTTGTAAGTGTTTGCAACCTTTAGATAAACTAACTAGCTGATCTCCCGCTACCTGAAGTAGTCTCAGCCTGCTACTTCTCCACCATCTTGACTCCTCCAAAAGCTAACTTTCTAATGCTATTTAAATTCAAGTTGATTTTCCCTTTTCTTTAATATCTACCTGCCTTTTGTCATAACTGATTCATGGCTGAATTACAAAAACAAAGATATAAATATTTTGTTAACTGTCTAAAACTGGTGACTGTATTCTTAAGGCATGCTTGTATTTTGATCAACTTTAAAGCATTTTACTATTAACTAAATATTATCTACTGGTGAAACAAGCCATAGTCAGTCTAGTGAGCAAACATCATCATGAGAACTGGGGCTGAGAGAAAATTATCAATGAACTGAGAATGGTCCTTGGCAAATAGCAACAGTATTTTTCTTTTTAATCAGTAAGGAAAACTATTTTATCCTTTGTTTTGGTGAACAGTGGAGAAAAAGTAAGGCAAATGTGTGTAGCTAGCTGGAGTAGTAATTTCGGTTCATGATGGAAGAACCTTGAGAAACCAACGACAAGCATGATTCTTTCATGGGTATCTTCTACAAGAGTCCTTTGGACTTCTCATTAAAGGTTGATCCTGGAAGCTGTGCTGAAACCTTAAAGTGCTTTTATGCACTAAAAATGAAGGATTTTGCTGCCTGTCATAAATAATTTTGTTGCAACATACATTTAGTAAAGTAAGTAAAATGTGGTTCCTTACTATCACTTAGTGAGGTAATGGTAGCTATTAAAAGATGAAGACACCTTGCAATTTGACCTGCTTCCGGCTGAGCCGTCATCATCTGGACATATGCTAAGTAAATGCTACTCCTCTTCCTGAACCACTCTGCATTTTACACCATTAGTTTTACCTCTCAGATTTTGACTCTGAAACCAAAACAGACAAAAATAAAGCTTTTAAATAAAAATTATGCACTTAAACCACAAATAAGGTAAGTTGTTCTGCCTAATCAAATAAAATAACAGTTTCTCATTATGGTTCATATTTGTCTGTACTTCTGTAAATTCCAAGGCAAATGTAATCTTTTAAGGTAGGAAAAAAGTCTTCATACTGCAAAAAATTATAATAAAATCATAAACAAATTATTCACTTTATCAAACATGCTGATTAGTTACAAGCATGAGTTTCAGGGTATAATGGACTTAGACTTGCCTCCTGGTCCTATCACATTTTCTATGATCCTAGGCAAAGTACTGGATCTCATTAGGCCTCAGTTCCTCCTATGTAAGATGGGAAGAACAGTACCTAATTCTTTACGTAATGATGAAGTTTAAGGAAATAATAATCTTAAAACACCCACCATAGTACCTGGAACAGACTAAGCACCAAAAAGTAATCAGTTATGAATATTATAATGTATACTACTATTCATGGTATCAAAAATCAAGTAAAGGAAGATCATTGTAAGCTTTGAAAGTTCAGGCTGAACAAAACCCCCATCCTAAGAAGCTTTGAGGAAAAATGCAGAAGAAATGGTTTGGTAGCACATAAAGAAGAAAAATTCTTTGTTTAGCACTGTGTTCTTATTTTACATATTTTAGGGAAGAAATGGTTGTGCTTTGCAATTATATCAAAACTGCTCTATTTGTTCAAAACTGCTTTGAAAATGTCAGTCCTACAAAAGCAAGGAGAAACTAGAAAGACAATGGCCCATTACAGAAGAGAAGCAAAATAAGAGAAATCCACATTTGACTGGATTTTTCTCTTAAGGACACTCCCCATTTGTTCTGTGCATGCATGTTTGCACTCAGGCAGAAAGTAATAGTCTTATTTTGCTGAGGAGTGATAAGTCAAAGTTCAGGATTGACTGAGCAGATGGAAATTGAAAGAAAAATCCTAGACATGAGGGAGCCACAGAGGGGTCAGCCCTATACTCCGCATACAAATACCTGTTAAATATTTGGATGAGCTCTAAATTTTAGAACGTAAGTTGAGATTTCAAGGACTCAGATGGAAGACTAAAATTGTTTAACATGGATTTCAGTAGTTGTCTACTTCTGGGAAGACAAATTTGGAGCTCACGTCCAACCAGCTCAAAAGAGATTAGTACCCCATCAGAATTCAAGTACATCATCTTTACAAATAATGACTATATCCCAAAACTATGAGCTATATCCTTGGATTAAAAATAAAATAAAATAGAAACAAACTACCATAACAAAGCCTAAACAAATTCTCCAAAAGATACAAGTTATTTGTCAGTGATTTAAATTACTTTTAAAATTCAACACTGTTCAAAGCAAAAGAACAGATAAATCAATTGTCCACAACATATCACCAATAATGTTTAGTATTAGGTATGCAAAGAAGCAGGCAACATTGACCCATAATCAAAACAAAGTATCAACAGAAGTAGAGCCACAAACAACCCAAATTAGTAAACAAGAGGGAGCCTGGGTGGCTCAGTTGGTTGGGTGTCCAAGTCTTAGTTTTGGCTTCCATCATGATCTCAGAGACACGAGATTGAGCCCCACATGAGACTTCATGCTTCATACGGAATCTGTTTCAGATTGTCTCACTTTCCCTCCCCCTCAGCCACTCTCCCCACTCATCCACTCTCTCTGTCTCTCAAAATAAGTAAAAATTTCTTAAAAGAGTTAGTAAATAAGAACTATATATCAGAAATATGTTAAGGATATTACAGGACAAGATGGATGTAATGACCAAAGTGATGAGGAATTTCAAGAGAGAATTTTTAACTCTTAACCAAAAAATTTGGAATTCTGGAACTGAAAAATACAATACATACAATAAGAAATTTATTGGTTTAATAGTAGACTGAACTCTGCAAAAGCAAGGAATTGTGAATGTAAAGACTAATCAATAATACAGAGAAAACAGTAAAAATAAACACTGAATAAATGAACTATATGAATATTAAGCTGTATAACACAAATGCCATTGGGGTCCCAGAGGGAGAAAAAGGCAGAATAATATTTGAAGAAATAATAACTAAGTTTTTCCAAGTTTAAAAGAAGAGAACTGACAGACTCCATAAGCTCACTAAATCCCACACAAAATAGTTTTTTTTTTTTAAATCTACCTCTTACATGATAACAGGAAGAACAAATACTTACCTGATCATCAAACTATTGAAAAATAAAGGTAAGAAAGAGTAATCTTAAAAGCCAAAGGAAAAAAATACATTATATAAACAGAAACATTGATAAAAACAGCAAGTAACTTCTAGTAAAAATAATAATAATAACTGAAGCCAGAAGATAATGGAATAACATCTTTAAAGGTCTGAAATGGAGAAGAAAAAAAAAAAACCTGTCAATATAGGACTCTGTATCTGATGAAATGTCTTTCAAAAAATAAATTCAAAATAAAGTTCTTTTATATACATAAGATTGGACAGAGTTTGTTGTCAGCAGAACTAAGGAATGCTAAAAGAGTTTCCTCAGACTAAACCGAAATGCTGCCTAGTGGAAATTCACAAAGAAATGACAAGCAGTAAGTAAAAATAGTAAATATGTGGGTAAACATAAAAGGCAAATTTTTCTTTTCTTAATTTCTTTAAAAGTCAATATACTATTTAAGTAATGAATATGCTGGGGCGTCTGGGTGTCCCAGTCAGTTAACTGTCTGCCTTCATCTCAGGTCATGGTTCTGGGATCCTGGGATCGAGTGTCAGGTTCCCCACTCGGTGGGGAGCCTGCTTCTCCCTCTCCCTCTGCCTGCCATTCCTCTGCTTGTGCTCTCTCTCTCTCTGTGTCAAATAAATAAATAAAATATTAATAAGAAATAAAGAAATATACTGCTTAAAGTATAAAAAGCTGTGAGAGAACACGACTTCCATGCTAACAATAGGGAAAAAAAACGATCTACAAAAAATTTTTCTTGAACCATCAGAGACCTCAAGTTAACAAGGCAACCAACTGCACTGAATTTCAAAGTGTGACAAGTCTCTTCAAAAGAGATGAACTCTTTCATCTTTGGCAGAGCACAGAAGGAAGATGCGGCTGCCAAAAAACGTAGGCAAGAATAAATCAGCTAACACTTTAACAAATTCCTACAGGACAAATGTGGGCATGTAACAGTTTAGAATAATTTAGAGCCTAAGACAGAATGTTGCTCACAAACTCTTTTTCATGGGCCTCTACTAGGTACTCATAAGAAAGATTCCAGGCAGGGCAGAAGACCATGGAGCATCACACCCATCAAAGGAGACATTCTGTGGGTGGTGATCATTCATCCCTGAGGTATAAGCAAAAAAACACTGCTGCTTCCATATTCCTGTATGAGCCAAAACCTTAAGACACTAATTAAGAAGTAGCAAAAATTCTTGCCACCACAGCCCAGGCACAGATCACTGCTTCTAAGCAGTTGAGGAATTCTTATCTCCCACTCCAAAGAATCAAGCAAAAATTGAATGCTTCTAGAAGGATAGAAGCAAAAGTTATTTCTATCTGAGTGCAGTATCCTGTGCTAATACAAAGGTTTGCTTCCACTGGGAAAGAGGAGGAAAACTCTATCTTGCCCAAAACCCCTCCCTCACAAAAATATAATAAATAGTTTAGCTGCCCCTGTAAGGAGGATCAAGAATACTAGAAGTCCCCATTCTTAAGATCCAGATACATTCTGCCTAAGACTGAAGCTGGACAAAAAGACCAAGTACAAGGACTGTTCAAATCCCAGGGTTAAGGAAGAACACTGAGATAAACTATGGTCTACCTCAGCTTCCAAAATAAGCACAAGATAATGACAGGACACTACTGAAGAATTTGAGGCCTAAGATATAATAAGGATAATGATAACAGCAACAAAACTTAAACCCAGGGCAACTACTAATTATATTGACTCCCACAATAATAAACTGGAAGAAAAAAATATGCATGCACATTCTAAAACATCAATATTATTTCTCTCAGCCTTTACTGTTCTTCACACAATGGCTGGTATTCAACTGAAAATCATGAGTTCATCAGTGTTCTCCAGAGAAATGGAAACAATAGGACATGTGTGTTTATTTATAGAAAGAGATTTGTTTTAAGAATTAGCTCACAGGATTATGGAGGCTGGTGTGTCCAAAATCTGCAGGGCAGCCCAGCAGGCTGGAGACCATGAAAGAGCTGATATTACAGTTCAAATCTGAAGGCCATCAGGCTGGAGACTAAGATGAGTCGATACCAGAGTTCAAGTCTGAATGCTGTCTACTGGCAGAACCCTCTTGCTCAAGAAAGGTCAGTCTTTGTTCTGTCAAAGCCATCAACTAGTTGGACAAAGCCCACCACATTGTGGAGAGCAATCTGCTTTACCCAAAGCCCACAGATTTATTTTTTATTTTTTTAATTTAATTTCAAGTTAGTTAACATACAGTGCAGCACTGGTTTCAGGAGCAGAACCCTGAATTCATCACCCCCATACAATAACCTGTGCTCATTCCAGCAAGTGCCTTCCTTAATGTTCATCACCCATTTAGCCCATTCCCTGATCCACCTCCCCTCCAGCAACCCTCAGTTTATTTCCTAAAGCTAAGAGTCTCTTATCGTTTGCCTTACTCTGTTTTAATCTTAGTTTATTTCTCCTTCCCTTCAACTATGTTCATCCGTTTTGTTTCTTAAATTCCACATATGAGTGAAATCATATATTTGTCTCTGACTAACTTACTTCGTTTAGCAAAATGTACTCTAGTTCCATCCACACTGTTGAAAATGGCAAGATTTCATTCTTTTTTATTGCTGAGTAATATTCCATATATATATCTATATATATCTCACATCTTCTTTATCCACTCATCAGTTGATCCAAAGCCCACAGACTTAAATGTTAATCTCATGCAAAAACACACTGACAAAAAAAAAAAAAAAAAACACCTAGATGAAACACCCAGAATTATGTTTGATCATACAGATATCTGAGTACTATGTTATTAAGGATCAGAATTTTCTTTTTAATAAGAGAAAAAAATAATAAGCACTGTCAAGAAATAAAACAATCAACAGAACCAGAGGACAAAAAGCAAATTATTAACACCATAAATTTAAAAAATGACATCACTACAGATTCGGAAGACATCAAGATGATAAGGAAATATTATGAACAGTTTTGTCTGTAATTTCAATAATACCACAGGGAGGTCTAAGTCACACAGCAATCACGAGGATGTATATACTTCGTTTATGGTGATGGGGAGGAGGATGTTGCATAATTGTTAACAACAGAATCTAGATATCCAGGAATCCCACTTCTGTTAAAAACACCATGAAAAATGAATATGTATATATGAAGGTTACAACATTATTTTTAATTGTAAAAACATTAGAAACCACCTGAATATTCATAATAGAGGAATGGCTGAATATATTTTAGCACAACCTTACAATGCAACATTTTACAAATTAAAAAAAGTTAGTGCTACAGCTATTTATCTGATATATTAAGTTTGAAAAATGTAAAAAGAGAATAAACTGTTTTGTGTATGTGCATGCTTTTATGAACATGAAGATAGCTGTTAAAGAATATACTCTATTAATATCAATTACCTCAAGGGATAATAATGGATAAGAGTGGTTTGGTAGAAGATGATAATGAATATGTTCCTTATATGTGTTTAGATGTTTTACTTTTTAAAAGCACATAATACTTATGTAATTAGTTTTAAGATGAATTTTTAAAATAATAATGTATAAGTCTTCCAAGGGGGGAAAAAAGTAAAATATATGATCTTTTCAGAAAAGTTAACTCTGAAAAAAAAAGTGCTTGGGAACTAAAGATCTAAATATTCCACTATTAGAAAGGGGGCTAAATCATCAAACTGCAGCATGACTGGAAGCAAATGTTGAATTTACACTGTATAAATGCAGTCCGAAGCTACAGTGAAAAACATAAAAGGCTACCAGAAGTGGGAGAAAAGGTAGAGAGGTCCTTGCATTTTTGAGACGTTGAATACAGACAAGGCTGAAAAGATGGGCTTTAAGATATAACTGGAAAAAGTCATACCTTAACTGTCAAATCTCTGGCCAACAGGAATCTAAAAAAGTCAAACTCACAGAAACATAGAGTAGAATGGTGGTTGCCAGAGGCTAGGGAGTGCGAGAAAAGAGATGTTGGTCAAGGTTACAAACTTCCAGTTATAAAACGAATAGTTCTGGGGACTGAATGTACAATGTGGTGACTATAGTTAACAACACTATATTAGATATCTGAAAGTTGCTAAGGAAGATCATAACTGTTCTCATTCCCTGTCCAAAAAAAGATAATTATATGACATGATAGAGATGTTAACTAATCTTATTGTGGTAATCATTTCACAATAGACCCATGTATCAAATCATCATGTTGTACACCTTAGACTTACACAATGTTACATGTCAATTATATCTCAATATAACAGGATGGGGAAGCAAAGAAGAAATGAAGGCTTCCTGAAGGACAAGAATTACTTTTAATATGACCCAGCAGAAGTTAAACACTGAAATCATTGAAGAGTAACACTAACAGAGACTTATATAAACATCTAGAGAAGCATAAATGAAAGAGAAATTCTCCGAATTCTTGATTTCCAATCCCAAATTCTAGTTCATTCTTGAGTCCCAGCTTTCGATTTTTGGATAATACAGGATACTATGTATCCTTTAATAGATTCTCCTTTTTGCTTAAGCTATTTCCAATGGTTTCTTATTTCTTGCAAACTGTATTGTTTTGCATACTTTTTTCTCCTGAAAATTTTTTTTGCCTATCTATATTATAATCATCTTCTTGACCTGCTGCTATCTCAAGTATGTACAAGAAAACTCTGAGACATTTCCATCATCCCAGTCATGAATTGGTCACATACTCAAACCTAGTATTGGAAAAGGGTCCTTTAAATATGAAATAACAACAATAATAAGAAACAGAAGAACAGTTATCATGACAATGTTAATGTCAACTTTTAGACTTTCACATAAATCTTATCTTAGCTACAGTTTGAATTAGAAAGGCTTAATCTTCTGAAAACTATAACAATCTTGGGGTGCCTGGGTGGCTCAGTGGGTTAAGCCTCTGCCTTCAGCTCAGGTCATGATCTCAGGGTCCTGGGATCGAGCCCCACATCGGTCTCTCTGCTCAGCAGGGAGTCTGCTTCCCCCTCTCTCTCTGCTTGCCTCTCTGCCTACTTGTAATCTCCATCTGTCAAATAAATAAATAAAATCTTTAAAAAAAAAACTGTAACAATCTTAAATCTTTCAATTCCCAGTCCAACAACTGTTAATTATCAGTGTGATGGTCAAACAGCAAGCTGACTTAAAATAATATTTTCTTCTACAATATTATATACATAGTAGGGTTAGCTATGTTTGGGAGTACTGTGACTATACATTTCCAAAATAATTCAACTCAACAAAAAATACTTGGACACTTATTATGTGCCTAGTCATGTACTAGATTTGGAATAGTAACAAAATTTCAAAGATAGATACTTGCCTTTGAAGAACTTATGTAACATTTAGTAAAATACAGGAAAACATAAATATATACATTAGCTAATTCATTATTCCTTACTTAAAGGCAAATGAGCTTTGAAATGGTATATTAATTTCTCCCACTTTGTTCTCAGTTGTGCACTAAGGTCCTCTATATATCTGTCGATCCATTACATTTTATAACACTATATTGAAATAATCCATGTGAAACTTTTCCTCACAAACTATAAACTCTTCTACACCAATATATCTTCATCTTGCTTACATCATGAGAATGCAGTAGACCCTGAATAATGCTTACTGAAGTAGAGTAAAATTGATGCCGCTTATACTAACCTGACTTACAAAAACAGGACTCTAAGAAGAGTGGTAAACAGTTGACATGTTTCTCTATTGCCCCTGCATGCTCTGAATACCCTTCCTATGTCTGAGGAATTTCTCACCATTTAAGTCCTGCCTCGCCAAGGCAGAAAATCTCCCACATGGCTTGGGGCATTGCTCCTGAACATTTAGCCTTGAATCTGGTTCTTCAGATCTCCCGTGGTCCTGTGAGCTCCCATTATCCTATCAAACACCTTTTATATTTAATTCACTCAGACTCCCTTTCAGTTGCTTGCAGGTAAGAACATTAACTGATGTGATTAGTTTAAGCAAAAGAAGGCAATTCTAAGTGTCACTGATAGACTAAAAATTGATACTTTTCTGCATATGTGGGAAACAGAGGTAATCCTAGTTATCAGAAGGATAACACTGATAATAAACTCACTTCACAGGGAATGGACCAGGATAAGTTAGAACCAACACTCAAAGCTCCACTCCTTGAAATTCTGTGAGCTCTGAAAAGATCAGACAAGTCAATGTGAAGAAATCAGCCTTCAATCACTCCAGGCTCATGCAAGGGAAAACTTTACGGCTTATTTTTCTTATTTCAACCACTATTCCCAAAATGTGCTTATACACAGGAACTCAATAGCAAAATTATGCAAGGACAGAAACAATAACATTTCTGAGGATCTATGAAGCCAAACATATCCTATGTGTGCTGGGTTTTTATTTAAATAATGCGGTGCACATTTTGTTTTCTCAGCTGCAGTCTATTGTAATGGAGTAATTTGACTTTGTTTATAAGTGATTCTAAAGACCATTGGAGTGAATCCACCAGCCCTTGCCAATGATGAGGGACAATAATCTTCTGACCAGTGGTTTCTCAACTCTAGTTGCACAGTGGTATATGCTGGGAGAGATTTGAAACACTGAAGCCTAGGTCTCAGTACCAAAGATTCCAACTTCACTGTTCAGGGGTGTGACCTGCATATCAGGATTTTTCTATTTTCCCAGGTGTTTGTAATGTGAGCCAATGTTCATTACCACAGTTCTAGACCCTGGCTACTCCACAGACCGACAGCTTGTGAGCCTATTTTTAATTTGCTGCTTACAGTGAAATGTGAGCAGAGAGAGACAAATTGATAGAAGAACAGTTAAACTGAAAGGAACCAGGAGCTGATGATTTGGGGAAGTCTCAGCCTGTCCTGATGATGAAAGCTACTAAAATAAAGACCTTGTTTCTGAAAGTGTAGCACAGAGAAAAAGCTAAGTGTATGGCTGAGTGTGTGGCCTTTGCTCAAATCTTGGAAAGATCAAAAGGTCAATAATTTAAGTGACATTATTTCATACATCTTCTCAATCAAATCAGAGAGCTTCTAGGAAGCTTAGAGGGTGCTATGTCCCTCAGCCATTCCAAAAGAAGCTAAACACAGAGAAGGAATTACCTCAAAATAATTTGTGGCCTTGAGATCTGTCTAATGGGATGAATTACTGTACCACAGGAGACCCACAAGATTCTTGAGAAATACTGCCAGCATAGACTGAAAGAGATTACAAAATGAAAGAAGATTGTTAGACCCCTGAAATTCTACTGGCAGAAAGTGGGTCAAGAGCCCAGAGAATGGAACTGATAGCTCAGGGGAAGAGCCGAAAGCCACAGAGAATTATTCCCACACTTTGAAACCTAAAGGAGTCTGCCTAAATGAATTTCAAAACTTCTTTGAGCCAGTAACTCTCTTTTTTCTTTTTTCTCCATTTCTCCCCATAATGTCTGTAACTCTTACCTTCTTGATGCCTCACCATTTTATTTAGATTAAATTTTTATTTAGTATTGCAGATCCACAGATGATAAGAATTATTCCTAGGAGCCACGTCTGTATTGATTTAGATGCTTTAAATGATATGACTTTGAATTTTGAGATGATGTAGTACTGGAATAAGACTTACGAGGAGCTTAAATTCGGTTAATGTATTCTACAGATGGAACAGTTATAAATCTTCATGGGGCTAGAGGGTGAACCAGGAGATACAACTATATGGTCTTCCAGAATATGTGAATAATGTGAATAATGACATCTCATTCCCATGATTACACAATTCTGTACCGTTGACCTTAAGATAGCAGATCACACAAGCCTGAATGTAATCTAATCTAATCACAAAAGAAAAGAACTTTTCTACCCAGTGGCAGAAGGGCAAGAGGATTCTACATGTCACTGTTGACTTTAAAGATGAAATATACATGAGCCAAGAAATGCAGACAATCTCTAGAAGCTGAGAACTACCTCCAGCCGTAGCCAGCAAGATAACAGGGACCTCAGTCCTACAACCACAAGGAGTAGAACATCACCACATTCTGTTAACGATTGATCCTGGGAGCAGACCGCCTCCCCTTCAGAGGCACCAGATGAAAGCCTCAGCTAGTTGCCCCTAGCTGAGGCACTTCAGTCTTGAGAGAGCAGAGTACCCAGCTGAGCTCACATTTTTGCCTTCAATAACTATAAAATAATAAATGTTTTAAAGCACTGAATTTGTGGTAAATTGCTACACAGCAATTGAAAATGAGTATGCTGGAAAAAGCAAAAACTTTGCAAAGACTTTGTCCTCTTTTAAAGTACCATCAGAGGGATGCCTGGGTGGCTCAGTTGGTTAAGCAGCTGCCTTCGGCTCAGGTCATGATCCCAGCGTCCTGGGATCGAGTCCCACATCGGGCTCCTTGCTCAGCAGGGAGCCTGCTTCTCCCTCTGCCTCTGCCTGCCATTCTGTCTGCCTGCACTCGCTCTCTCTCCCTCTCTCTCTGACAAATAAATAAAATCTTTAAAAAAAAAAAAAAAAAGTTGGTTAAAGTACCATCAGAAAATAAATAAAATCTTAAAAAAAATAAAGTACCATCAGAAATCATCTTGCTATAGGGATGCTATTATTTTAATGAGGTAACAGATGTATTTTCAGTGATTACAGAAATAATTTGTATTGGAATTAGAAATAATTTGTATGTGGATTTAGAAATGAAGTAAGAAATGAATCTTAATGATTTCCTTTTCACATTGAAACTTTAAAAATATAAAAACACAAGTTGAAAAGGAATGAACAGGGTTAATGAAGAAGAGATTTTGATTCTTAAAACTTTCTTAATTTAACAAATGTTTTTTGAGCACCTACCATGTACCCAACTCTTCATGAGCCTTAGCAATGTAAAATAGACCAGGCATAATTGCTATCCTCAAGAAGCCCTTGAACAATAACCCTAATAATAATGACCAGCACTTACTGAATACAGTTTAGGTGCCAGGTGTACTTAAGATTTTATCTGCATTCTCCTGTCAACAAACAAGTCCACGATAAAGGTCATGTTAGAATAATATACTAGGCAATACTTATGATACAAAGGAAATTAATAAGCTCATGAAGAAGACTGAGAAAGTTTAGGGAGTTAAAGACTAAGGACTCACAAGGCAAATAAGGCAAAGATGAGCTTTCAAAGCAGAGAAAATAGTGTATATAAAGTCTTGAGGGATTGAAACAGGTTTATTTGGTGAAGTTATAGGTACACTAGCTCAGCATGAGAAAAGAAGGCAACATTGGAAAGACAGGCAGAAGTCAGTCAATGGAAGAACCTGTATGTTTAGCTAAGGAATATATATATAGCACAAGTATAGACTTGTGCTACCCGTCCCAAAAATATTGTCACTGGTTGTAAGAATGGACTCTTTTCTCTTTGCCACCTACTCCCTCATTTTTATATTCAAGGAGGCTGACCTCGAAGAAAATGCATACCAAAAAATGGGGTTTTTTTTTAAACCCTAGTGAACAACTACTCTGTGAATTTCACCTGGTCTTACCCACTTATTTTAACCACTGTTAATAGGGAGAACCAAAGATGTTATACCATCTGCTTAAGTCCACTAGAAAGATGCTGTGCTCAACTATTCTAACTCACACTCCAGAAATCTTTCCACTATGCCTTAAGTTATTTTTATAATTTTTACTTAACAATGTTTGAAAATTGAAGAAGTTTTTGTCTTTCAAAGATCTGGAATGTTATTTAAAAAATAGGTAAATCATGAGAGATTCTGGACTCCAGGAAACAAACTAAGGGTTATAGAGGAGAAGTGGGTTGGAGAAAGGGGTAACCAGGCGATGGGTATTGAGAAGGGCATGTGTCGTGATGAGCACTGGGTGTTGTACACAAATAATGAATCGTTGAACACAAAATCAAAAACTAATGATGTACTATATGTTGGCCAACTGAACATAATTTTAAAAAGTAAATCTTTTGAGGCAAATGCTCAGAATGAGTTATACAGTTTTGTAAATCTAATATAATACGTATAACTAAAGTAATTGGTTCTCATTTTTTTACTCAAAAGATGGAAGAAATAAAACACATGAGAAAGAAGAGCATGAAAAATACTAAGCTCGGTCTTTGAAATGTAAACCTTTTGGTTGGCAATAACCCAGCCATACTGGAGTCCTCTACACAACCACAGTACCTTAGAGACCTGGGATGTGAAAAGATAACTGACATTAATCTTCCTCACAAAATCTTAGAAAATTTTATTCTCTTCATAATAAGAACATCATGCTCAGGAACACCACGGAAGGAGTTTGGACTCCTCTTAAGCCTGACATAGCAAAAAACTGGCATCCAGATTTTCATAGATGAATGACCACAATTATAATTGCTTCTGTAACTCTTTTTTATCCACGCACACACACCCGTTTCCCATCATTATATTAATTCACATTCCATAGTTATAATCTATATTCTTTGACAAACTGGGTCTTCCAGTGCTTCCTTTTTGGTTTTCCTATATTTTTTTTTTAAATGTATCATTTCCTACAATAAATCAGTCATAGTCTTAAACCAATCTAGATTTTCTAGTACCCTCCCCAATTATAATGTCAACCTTAGAAGATAATAATCCAATACCCAATATCCTCACATAAAAATGTTCAGGGGCATGGCTTTTATATAAAAAAGAAAGTATTCATCTATTAAAAGATTTTATTTATTTGACAGAGAGAGAGAGACAGCAAGAGAGGGAACACAAGCAGGGCGAGTGGGAGAGGGAGAAGCAGGCCTCCTGCCGAGCAGGGAGTCTGATGCGGGGCTCAATCCCAGGATCCTGGGATCATGACTTGAGCCAAAGGCAAATGTTTAACAACTGAGCCACCCAGGCACCTCCAAGGTGTGCATTTTTTCGCTTTCCTGTATCCATCACAATAGTTATAACCAGACGGAAGACAGAGGAGAAGACCAACAAGTTATCTTCATAAGAGAAGTTTTTCTCACCCTAAAAGCTATCTTTGAAATGAAGAAAGAGATTGATTATTTAAATAAGACTTTTTAAGACTAGGGAAGTTTACTTTTTTATTCAGGTAATTCTTGAAGTTTACTTCTTTATGCAGGTAAGTCTAGAAAGGAGAAAGAGAGTGAATAAAATAACTCCATGGCAATAAATTCAAAATTGTGAACAAAATGTTTTATAAAATTTAAATAGATGTAGCTATCAAAGAAGTTGAAAATATCCATTGTGGGCAATTATATTAGTGTTGAAGATATTTGCAGCTTCTCTTTATGATACCCTATCCCTAAAGGAGATTTGTATATTCCCAGTCTGTATGGCCATTAGACTTCTCGTGGCCAAAGAAATGGAAGCAGGAGAGATGTGGCCCCTCCTCCAGGAAGAAACTTTAGGAGCCATGACACTGTTCACTATGAACTCTTCCCTTCAGCCATGTAAATGGTTGTGTTACAGAGGCAGAGGTGAGGTGAACAGAACCATGACTGACCCATAAGGGAAAAGAAGTATGGAAATATGAGCCACACATAAACCTTTCTGTGAAAGCCACTCAAGTGTTAAGGTCATTTATTATTACAGTCTAACCCAGACTATCTGAAAATAAGAGTGAATTTCCTGTTTGCCTAATGCAAAGATATCTCTAAATAGTCAACATCAGAAGTATGTTCCCTGGGATAAAGCTAAGGATGCCCACTATCAACAATACAATATAATATTGTATCAGAGGTCCTAGCTAGCTCTGTAAGACAAGAGCAAAAAGATGAGAGAGAGAGAGAGGGAGGGAGAGAGAAATACAGACAGACAGATATGAAATAAAATAAAACTGCCATTTTCCCAAGAGAACTGACAGCCAAATAACAAGTAATCAGAGGATTCAGCAGTGTTGCTAGATGAATGGCTAATGTAACAACCAATGCAGAAAATTAATTGCAGGGGCTCCTGGGTGGCTCAGTGGGTTAAAGCCTCTGCCTTCAGCTCAGGTCATGATCCTAGGGTCCTGGGATCGAGCCCCGCATCAGGCTCCCTGCAGGGAGCCTGCTTCCTCTTCTCCTTCTGCCTGCCTCTCTGCCTACTTGTGATCTCTATCTGTCAAATAAATAAATAAATAAAATCTAAAAAAAAAGAAAATTAATTATGCAATTATGGGAAAATTGCATTCCCATATACTAAAAACAGCCAAAAAGTGAAATTTTTTTAAGTTTCCATTTATAACAGCAATAAGGTACAAGAGTTAAATCTAACAAAGATGTCACAAAGAAATGATAAAATATTATTGGAAAACATTGAAGGAGATCTAAGTAAATGAAAATCTTCACCCCAAATTAATCTTTGTATCATTCAGTTACATTCAAACTGATGGAACGTCACTTCATTGAAGTTAAGAAAACTTATTATCAAACGTATAAGAGTGAGAAAAGACCCAAGAAAACTAAATATAATATTGGAGAAAAATAGTAAGAGTCAAGATAAATAAATACAATACTGAAGGAAAAATAATAAGGTATGGAGAATCACCCTACTGATATCTTGGCTAACTATAAAGTAAAAGCAATTGAGACGGTGTGGTATTGGCAGAGGAATTTAAGAAAAACAAGTCAGAAAGACATCCCAGAAATAAGAGTCATGCATGTATGTGGAATGGACATGATGAAAATAAGATTATTGTGCATAAGAAAATATATTTACGTGTTCACGATTAGAAGAATAAACTGCCGGGGAAAAACTGATAAATTGACTATATTAAAGTTTTAACCTAATGTGCAGCAAAAGACGCTATGAAAGAAAGAAAGTAGGAGGGAGGGAGAGAAGAAGAGAAGAAGGAAGCTGTGGAAAAGATATTTGCACTGCAAATCATCAGCAGAATATTAGTAGCCAAAGTACGTAATCGTGTATAATCAACAAAAAAGTACAACTCAGTAAAAATGAGCAAAGAATTTTAAAAAAGTAAATTTCTAGAAAAGAAAAACAGAATGGCCAATAAACTTATGAAATTATGCTAAAGCCTTAGTAATCAGAATTAAATAAGATATAATTTCATACCCCATAATTGGCAAAAGTTTAAAAACCTGATAATATGAAGTAATGGGAGATCTCAGGTATGACTCAGAGGTAAAATGCTACAATCACTCAGGAGAACAATTCGATCTCACCTAGTGAGGTGAAGATGTGCATTCCCTGTGACCCAGCAATTCCACTCCTAAGTATGTACCTCAGAAAAACTCCCACAGACAACTGTGAGACAGGCAAAAGAGGGGTCACTGTACTATTGTTAATGTTGATGAATCTTTCATCTATAACATAGGGATAAAATTTAATACTTACCTCATGGGGTGCTTGTAAGAAATAAATGAGTTAAGACTTGTAAATTCTTAGACCAGTACCTGCAATAGTGCAAGCGCTAAGAGTTATCTGTTGTTAATAAATCCATTTCTAGGGCTCCCCTTACAGTATTTTAATTCTCAGCACCTACTAAACTATGCTCAAAACTTGAGATATTTTCCTTTGCAAGGTTTCTTCTCTCACAAATGCTGACCTCATTTAATGGGTTGTGCCCTGGGTCCCAGACAAGTTGGCTTGCCATTTAATAAGTCTGCAGCCAGGCCTGCTGTGATCTGGGTGGGACTTGCTCATCCTCTCAGGTCATGTTTATGCTAAACCTCTTCTCCAGAGGTGAGCTGGGCAACCATCCCATCTTACATTTTCTCTGGTGAGGTCTGCCAAAGTTCTTGAAACTATTTTGATCTTTCAGATCAATGAATGATAAACTATCCCAATGGACATTCAATTTTACCACTTAACAGGACTGTTAATTGTAAGGTTCCACTCTACATAAATGTAAAAGGAAAAAAGTGAGGGAAGGAAGGAAGGGAGGTAATAGAGAAGAAAGGCAGGAGGGAAGGGAAGTTGAAAGAGATTCCAAATATTTTTCAAAGAAGGAAAAGCTATATATAATTAACAACATTGAGAAATGCTTTTGTCAGTCATATTCAAAATTTCAACCTGACTTAATTTTGCATTCCATCCTTACCTACAGCACTTTTACAATCTTTTCCCTCTTTGAGCAATTACTCCCACTCCCTCAGAATCATGCCTTTTTAAACTCTTAATCCTATAAACAAATCAATATTAAAGATTAATGGGTACTAACATGAAATGTATCATTCTTTCCAAATAGCATGTTCACATTTCTAAATGGGCTCCTAAAATGCATATAATCAATTCACCAGAATTCTCTAAATGTCAATTCCTTCAGTGTTACAAGTTTTAGTCATGATGGCCATTGAGTATGGAGAAATGACTCAATTATAAGTAAGATTAGTTTGGCAAGTACCCTCTATCCCACCCCCCAACCCATTCCATGTTATAATCACCAGGGAGAAGGCATTAGCTTAATTTAAGCATAAACGACATAATTCTTCTTAATTACCAATTTATTTATTTTAAAATATTTACAAAGCATTATAGTGTTTCGCACAAGTATTAACCCGCTTAGTTACAAACCATTACTTGATTTTTTTTTTTACCCTTTATTTAACTATACCTTTTTTCAATTCTCAGAGCTAAGACCTATTCTTGTCCCTTAGTCTTTCCCCCTTCCTCAAAACCGATGGAAAATAAAGGTGTGAGTTCAGGGCCCATGTCTTGTGGGGGAAGAAGGTGGCAAGAGGTTGGCTAACAGGAAATTGGGAAACAATCTGAGATTCAGGAGGTTATGACACAGATGTCCAAAATGAACTAAACCTCCCAATACAAAAATGCTTTCTCTGGAGTTCATTTGCTAAAGCACTGAAGGATTATATATCTCCCTTCTCTTGGGAGAAGCTGCTTGCTGAAAGAATCTGTGTGCATATTTCATGATGGGTTTATACATGGAGGGGGACAATCATATACCAGTTCTGTGATCTCAAGTGATATATGTCACAGTATGGCCATGAATGAGGAACACTAAAAATCAACCCTTATTTAAATTGTCAAAAGGATGAAAACCACATAGAGAATTAATAAAATGCTATTTATTCAGACTTGATCTCATTAAAAAAAAAATAAAAGTCAGCTACTGTCAGTTTAGTTTTGGTAGGCTGAAAGGGCTTTGAAAGGAGAGTGGATTTTGGAGAGTGAAAGGAGAAAAATCTTGAAGTCTTTGATTAGTCATTTTTTTTTATACAAGAATTTTTCTATTACAGTGTGATCTGGGGAAGTGGGACGGGAAGATTTTCTGATTGGCTTTTGGCAGCCTTAGATTGGTATGCTATCCACTGATACACAAAACTTTTCAGGCTGGTTAGGGTCAAAATGAGTTTTCTTGTTTCAATAAAAAATCATCTGGTCCTCCACTTTAGGGTTCAAGTTTTAAACAAGTTATTCATAAGTGTAAGCTATTTTCCAGTAAATTCACTTGTAATGATTTTTCATTTATCTTTATTGTCTCATACACCCCAATTACATAAGCTTTTACAAATCAGTGGTTCTTTCCATTGTTCAGAAACTCCTCATTCAGCACTTAATAGAAAGTTTGTGCGTAAAGTGTCATTAAAAATAAATGCACGATAAAACAGGTCAATAAAATAACTTGATTTAATTATATTATGAATTAATAAGACAACCAAAATGTTACAAAAAGCAGATATATGTTTTTTTATTCAGTCCAAATGCATGACATTTGAAAAATAATAGTAATCCCAGAATCTGAATATCTAATCTGAGGAGCTCTATTCTTTACTAAGTCCTTAATTTTTTGTTTTTTGCTCTTGGAAACAAAGTTCCCTAAGAGGTTGTTTTTTTTTTTTTTTTCCTTTTTTATTTATCAACAAAGGACAAGTAAACAGTTTCTTTTTCTCTTGGTGAAATGGTGTATTAGTAATATTTTAAATTAGTGTTTCTTCCAACATGCCGGGAACGCCAGTAATCCTCCCTGCTAGGTATTATGAAGACTGTTGCAATTCCCCTTTCAAATACTCTAATCACTTCATTCTGCATTTGGGTCTTTATGCTCTTCAGCTGTGTCTCTTCCCAGGACCACTTCAAGTCTTTTAAATTTATAGTTGTAAATGCTGACTCATTCCTGCCTTTCATCATAAGTCAACTCCTCCTAGACTCCTCAATTATCCACAGAATCTTAGTTTCTTTCCAACTGGATTGCATAAAAGTAGTTAAGTTGATCCAGATTTGCTTGTTAATACTAACAAAGACATTCACTTAGTGAGTTTGTACTCCAGATGAGACACTTTGCTAAGGACTTTCCAGACACCTTTCCATCCAATCTTCCCAGTAATTCTATAAAGTAGAAATTACCAAGGAAACTAAGACTTGGTGATTTCAGGAACTAAGAGCTTTCATTTAATCACACAGATAGCAACTGGGGAACCAGTATGTAGGCAATTTGACCCCAAAGTCTGTGTCCTGCCTTAAACATTCATCAAGTGATGCCTGAAAACTGTCTGCACCATAATTACCTGGAATACATAATAAAAATATAGGCTCTGGGCCCAGTCTATCCCTTCTGAATTAGTATCAAGAAAAAAACTAGAAATATACATTTTTAACAAGGCCCCACGTGAGTCTTATGCACACCAAAGTTTGAGAATCACTGAACTGCAAAGCTCACATCTTATGTATTTCTTATCTCCCTCACCAAGCACAGTATTTGGCTAATAGATGATACATGCTTGATGAACTAAAAGCAGCTAAGCCTACCACAATGAAATGGTATTGATATAGCCTTTGGCTCTTCAGGAAAAGGTTCTATAAAAACACTAGGTGAGATTAGTATTTTTACATCAAAATTGAGTACTCCCAACATTGGCATTAGCGAGAGCCACTCTCATTTAGTGTACACCATAGTGAGGCCTCATACCATGGGTTCTGTTATGGGGAAAGTTGGGGGAAGACTGGTAGAATATCTAAAGACCATCCATGATTTAAAATCATGTAAGCCTCAAATTTTAAAAATTCTCTTGCTCCAGATATCTTGTTTTAGTTTTAGTTAATGGTTGCTTAAAACTAACTTCCATCTTCCTATGGAAGTACTGACCACCCCTTCTGTAGCCCAATAATGTGATTGTTGAGAAGGTTTACTATGAATCATTCTCTCAAGCAACCATCTGCTAGTGACATAATTAGTTATGTGCATAAATAAAACCACAGCTAGTCAGCGAGAGCCTTTGACTTAGTGTAATGGTAAAACTGGCGGCTATAAAAGGTAAAATTTAAACATACCTCTTATTGTGGGAAGGAGGACGTGAGAGTGCAGTGGTAAGAGGAGTCCATGCCACTGATTCTCTTTAACCTTCAGCTTTACGGGAAACAGTACTAAGTCAATTGTTAAGATAATGAAAAAATCTTTTCTAGGTAATTAAGAACGCTAAAAAAAAAAAAAAATTAAATGAACTCTCAAAATTCCAGCTCTGTTTATTCACTCAGTATCCTGCTGGCTAGGTTTTGTAAGGGATGGAAAATTGGGAGATATACATACAGATAGAGGTAGAGATATAGATACACACACACACACTTCTCCACTGACCCTCTTTAGGATAGACGGGAAATGATAAAGAGAGCTACAGAAACCTTTGTATTCAGGATAGTGAATTCTGAGTAAAAAGCAGCCTGGGTACAAAGACATGTACAGTACATGTACAAAGACATGTATCAGTGACAACATGGGTTCCCTTAGCCCTTCCTCTGGAGAAATCACAGTCTTAGTCCTCAAATTAAGGCTCCTCCATTAGGCAGCCAAAAATAATCAGTATTACACCCTCCAAAGGAGTATTTGCCTTTAGATGTTTTTCTGTGCCAATTAAGCTTCCAATTCTGCTTGCTTGCACATGCAGGGATATGACATTAAACCCTCTTTCTCCTTACTTCCTTTTCACAAGCATAATGTGTGACAGTGCCCCATGATAATCATTTACTTCTTATTCCAAACTATTATCCAAAATGCAGTTCTTTCTGGAACTGAAGCTATCTTACTTTTCATCACACATCTAACTGAGTATAATAATCATATAACTTAGTAAACTGCTCTTGGGTAGTTCATACTGAATTAAAGGTTTAGAGCACCCCAGCTCACCTGAAGCTCTCTTAATAAGGGAAGACAACTATATTTTTTTTTTTTTATTTTTCACAACAGTTTCATACTCACAGAACTCTCTTAAGATTTCTGTGGATGTTTCTTATTGTCCCTTTCCTTCCAAACTGAGTCATGGGCCAGATGTTGTTCTGAGTTCTTTTCCCCCATTATTTCCTCACAGAGGGCTCAGAGGCCGCAGGTAATTCTTGCCTACTCCTCGGGCCTGTCCATGATTTCCTCCTCTTGTGCTGTAATTACTCACAGCTGCCATGTAGATTCCTTTCCTTGGTTAATAGCCAAGAGTCCTCTAGCTCCTAAGGTGTAACCAGAGTATTATTAATCTATTGTTCTTGGATGAAACACAATGAAAGTACATCCATGTACTGAGCAAGAAGCAGTGAAGAAGTGTCTTGGGACCAAACATTCCCAAAAATTGGGAGCAGACCACTGGGCAAAGTTTCCTAAAATCCAAGATTTCAGGGCAAGTCCCATCAGATACATGCAACATGGTAGATATATAACAGAACACGTAATTAACCAGTATACTAAGAATAGAGAGATCAAAGGAGTAGAAAAACCCCATAATGTATCTCAGATACAAGAGAAGAGACACCATAAATCATAGATAAGGAGATAAGGCTGAGAAACTTGAGTTTTGGAAAATACACATTTTGGATATTCAGTAAGTATAAATTATACATGGATTAGAGTTACATTTAGTCAAATATACATACATAATCTGAAAGAGAATTTTCTAAAATAAAAGCAATAAAAGTAGTAAAAAGAAAAGTTTAAAAATTTTGAATAACCCAAAAGATGGAAAAACTAAACAAAATATGAACAAAATTTTTACAATACCTTGCAAATACAACAAAGGGCTCATACTTATAAATAATAACTCTAAGACTCGATAAGTGAACAAAGATAATGGGTAGACAATGTATAAATCTGCAAATGGATAATAAATGTTTGAAAAAAGTGTTCATTTGTATTAATAAAGAAAAATGCAAAGTAAGTAAAAATGGGATGCTACTTCAATCCACCAAATAAGAAAAAAAGTATTTTTAATACTTATAAGAGCTTAATAATATGAGCATCCTTATACACTGCTGGTAAGACAACTGAGAGAACCTATCTGAAGATAATGTGGCAATGTATTTACACGTCTAATAACTTATCATAAAAAAGTAAATAAAATATAAGACCAATATTTATGTACAACAATGTTCAATACAATTTACTTACAATTAAATTTAAGACACATAAAGTCTGATATTTGAAAATAATTGAATTATGATGCATCTATAAATGAAATATTATATAATGAATAAAATTATGCCCAAAAGACTTAAGCGCTTATGTTATAATGAACATGAAGGGGAAAAAAATCACAAAATTCCTAGTAAAAAGATTCTTAACTCTAATTTTAAAAAACTATTTTAACATTTCTAAAGGTTAGAAAGAAGTAAGCCAAAATGTTAACCAGCCATTCCAAGGCAGTGGAATCATGTGTGATTTATTTTTCTATTCTTTTTCCTGATTAGTACTTTCCACACTTTTCTTTTAAAAAAAAATAAAGCATAAAAAGAAAAAAAAAACAGAATAGCCACACAATAAGGAAAGGAAAGTTTGCTATGATTTTTTTCAGAAGATCAAGAATAATATAACAGAGAAAATAAGGTACAAATATTAGTATAGTTTGGTTCTAGAAATCCACTTTAATAGTGAAAGTTGTATAAAATATTTCAAACATACATACTTTTATATACAAAATGTAAAGATACACATCAAAAACCCTAGAGTTATTGATTATATGGGGATGGAAAAGATAGTATAGATAAAAAGGAATAAATACAAAAATAAACTGTTCTCATAAAAGCATAAAACTGCTTCCTTCAATCATTAGCAAATATGTCCCAGTCTTGATTAAGGCAAACTAAATTGTAATTTTAAGATTCTATGTATGTTTAGGTTTCATTGTTTATTTTTGAAAGGTAAATTATCTACTTTTCCAAGTTGTTTATAAACATTACATAATGAAACAACAGAAAATGCCATACTCCATCTACAGCATGAAAGTTTCCAGACTAGTTTTCTGCCACAAAATGTTCTTCTCCCTTTATTCCTATTGTTAATTATGAACCACGGTGGATCTACTTATGAAACTCAGGATGATGGGGTGCCTGGGTGGTCAGTCATTAAGCATCTGCCTTTGGCCCAGGTCATGATCCGAGGGTCCTGGGATGGAGGAGCTTCCCTGCTCGGCGGAAAGCCTGCTTCTCCCTCTCCCATTCCCCCTGCTTGTGTTCCCGCTCTCACCATCTCTCTCTCTCTGTCAAATAAATAAATAAAATCTTTAAAAAAAGAAAAGAAAAGAAAAGAAAAAAGAAACTCAGGATGATGGAAAGGCCCCTCAAAAAAATAACCAAAAACTGATTTAAAATACTATTATTACATTTATGTATATTTATAAGAGAATTTTAAAGTTCTACCAACTCTAAATGTGCATCTAATTGCCATTCCAGTTAAACCTGAGGGAGTAAGTAAAAATGGGATGTATATACCCAAAGGATATGATAGTAACTTCAGAATATTACAGGTTAGTTTGGTCTTTATAGAAAGAGTAGAAACAAAAAAGAAGAAAAGTAAGCATCATTTCATTTTAAGAGAAGCAGTTGTTTTTATTCCTTTCTTCTTAGGTATAAGTACCTCACAAATGGCCTCTATTCACAGAAGAATTAATGTCCATCTTGTAAGTCAAAAAGTTTCTTTCAAACAGTTTTGTTTGGTAATCAAATTTTATGTTACTCATTTGTTGACAGGATAAATACATGATTACTAAAACATCCTTAAAATAGTTTAAAATTCATCAGACCTAAAAATATTATATGTGCCCAGAATTTATAATTCACTATCTTTATTAATAATGCTTTTCACTCCCTAAGCCATCAAAACTCACTAAGATTTTCATGAGAAAACAGTCTCATAAAAACTATGCTATAAAGAAGTACTAAGAGATGTTGGACATTCTGAGTGTCATTCAGCCCACTGCCTGATTCTCATTCATTCCACACTTCATTTGGACTCTGGATCTTCGTGCTAAACTTCATAGTCTTTCCAAGATCATGTTTGACTATGTAAACTAAGAGTCTAAATCAGTGAATATTGAGTTACAGAGTTTGGTAGGAATTTGTGTTATATACAGATTAGAAGAGTAGCTAATCATGTTTGACATTAGAACAACAGAAAACAAAAGTTTAAAAATAAATCAACCAACTATGTAGAAAGAGAATACCACTTTATGGTAAGCATTAAATTTATCCAGAATAACTGATGTCAGGTAATAAGTAAAGAATGTTGAATTATCCCCCCCAGGATACTGTGGTCTGGTTAACTTGCTGTCCTTATGCAAGATACTAGCTTAGAGATTGTCTTAGTTTCTGGTTTTTTGGTACCACATGATACTTTATTCTTATTTCCTCCATGAAAAAGACATATTCCTGGAATTTACATATATGTCCTTTTTTCCTCTGTACATTTAGCTTCAGCAAATCCCCTCTAAATGTAATTCCCTTCTAAGTGTAAATGAGGAACTGAAAAAAATTTTTTTTTAATCCTTTAGCTGCTCCTTGTCTATAGGATAAAATCCAAATTGTTTTATTCCACCATCTAAGATCCTACACCACTTTTTTCTACTTCCTTACATATCTTTCCACTCATGTAAAAAGCTTCATTCATTAAACTATCCATTCTGCTTAAGAGAATGTGGCAGCAGTCCAAGTGTCAGCTGATGGAATAAATGGCAGGAATAAAACAGAACAGACACTTGAAGGTTACTTTCGAGGTAGGAAACACTGAAATTTCTTTCTTGAGAAGTCCTAAGTTATAGAGACAAAGAATATGAAGGAAGAGGAGAAAGAAAACTGAAAAATGATAATGCTATCTTGTACTAGTATTTGAGTGCTTCAGTTTTATATATATTGTAATCTCCTTAAAGTGAGAACATTTTTTATAGCTTTTCTTTATATGCTCACTTTTTTCATAGTGATAGCCACCCTGTAGGCATTCAATAAGTACTTGCTGAATGAATAAACAACATCATTTGTCCTGATTGCTATTTTATTACTATCTCCTTTTGCTTAAAAAATTATCTATGGGGGTGCCTGGGTGGCTCAGTGGGTTAAAGCCTCTGCCTTCGGCTCAGGTCATGGTCCCAGGGTCCTGGGATCGAGCCCCACATCAGGCTCCCTGCTCAGCGGGGAGCCTGCTTCCTCCTCTCTCTCTCTCTCTCTGCCTGCCTCTCTGCCTACTTGTGATCTGTCTGACAAACAAATAAATAAAATTTAAAAAAATTATCTATGAATGTTCATGTTTATAATAAAATACTTTACCTCTGAAAACTTGAATGGAAAAAAATTGAGAAGTCTGACATAGGGTCAGGGTCAACTATAACAGATAAGATATGAAGAGAGGGTAAACTGGAACAACCACCTGGGGAAACAGTTTGGCATTACCTTGTAAAGCAGAATGTGTGCATATCCCATACCCTAGAATTTCCAATCTTAGAGAAATTCTTATGTATATACTAGAGAAATTCTTATACATGTACTCCAAAGGGTTAGCAACGTTTGTAATAACAAAATAGCAATGTAGACCAATGTTTGTAACAATAAAATAGAATCAGAAAAAAACAAATGGTCATCTAAAAGAAAAGAGATAGTAATGTGTTCACACATGAAATAATAAAACAGTACAGATAAGCAAACTATGACTGGCAACAACATGGGTGCCTCTTACACATTTAATCAAGTGAACAAAGCAAGCATCAGAAGGCTACATACAGTATGACACAAATTTTGTATCTCAAAACAAGCAAAAATAATACCGTATTGTTTAGGCATACATAATTTTTTTTAACTTAAGGCAAGATAATGATATATCTCTGTGTTGACTCTCAGGAGAGAGGGATAGTGGGGGAACCAAGTGGACAGGAGCAACTGGGCAAGCACCCAGTTTAAATGTAAAACATGGGTAACATTTTTTAATTCAATGACAGGTTCCTTGGTGTGCGTTCTATCATTACACCTTAGAACTTATATACATATGTTACATATATTCTTGTAACATAGCAGGTGACAAATTTTTAACTGAAAATAAAGGGGAAATGTTCAAAAAAATGACAACCTGGAAAAAAACTTTGTTTTTTGAAAAAAAAAAAAAAAATTGGGTATAGTTATACGTGAACATAACACGTAAGTCCTACCATAGAGAAAGGGCAACGGAAGAACTAATAGCAACAGATGACAGTGGGAGAGTCAGAATTACAGTGAATTTACTGGATTCATTACTTGTTTTTGCTTCATTAACTTTTTTTCCCCATCAAAGTATTCTGAACAATAAACTTAGTTTGTCCAACATATGGGAAGAATTAGACAGAAAATCTTTATTTCACATTGTCATGCCCAGAACAATCTCTTTGTTTAACCAGAACACTGGCTTTGTCCTCAAATTTACCAGAGACAAGTAGGAGGAGAGAAGTTATGACAAACATAAATTCAAGTGTTTTTGTTTAGTTTTTCTATGTATTTTTGTAGCAATTTTTTCACCGAGAATTCTTTCCGAACTTTGTTATCTGACTGTGGTACAAAACCTTTACTCTTTGACTTAATATGAAAGTGATTAGAGATGCAATGTACCTTGAAAAACTGGACCTCATTATTTCTCATCTCCTTTTAAGAGATTTTTGTCACTATTGCTCCACTCCTTGAGGGTCTCAGCATGACAAGACCCTCATGACATCATGACGGTAATCATACTTGCCAGTCTCTCTGAATCCACATGTCTCCTTCAGGAAATCATTCTGTTGCAGAAGTAATGTTTTCATCACCAAGTCACATCAAAAGTAAAACATGTCCTTGAATAACAACAGAACACTGCTAACAACAGTGACTCTTATATGAATGAATTTAAAATATTTACTTTTCTATTGCAAGGGTAAGTTTTGGGTCATCATATTTTAGGGGATATGTCTTAAATGTCTCTTATTCCTCAAAGGAAGAGATACCAGTGATTGAAATATGAGTGAATATGAGTAAGAGATATGACTGAACAACATGTTTTCCAATCATACAAATCTATTGATTACTAACAATTAAAAGAAACCCAGAGAAGTTCTGCTTCATTAGCATCTCTAAATTTTTCATTTATTCACTGTAGGAGAGAAATTAATAAGAGGACAGCATAGAAATTTGGCAGCTAGGAGTTAACTAGAAGTTCCTGGACCTCCTAAATGACTTGAAGAGTCCTGTTCCTTCCAATTCTTTATACCGTGGTCCCCTTATCTTCTCTTGCTTTGGCTCATTCAAATTTACAGAAGCAAACTGAAGAGACAGTAACTCCTTAAAAGCTAATAAATGCCATATCAATAAATATTTCCTGAATAGGACAGTAGATTAAAAACAAAAATCTGCAGCCCATGCCCTAAACAGCTTAAGAATCAGAATCTTTTAAAGGAATCCTTCCATGCTGTGAAGACTTCTTTATCCAGTCTACCTGACTTATGGTCATTTAGCCTCCAGTGATAGGAAATGCCTCACTGTCAAAGGAGGCCCATTCCATCAGCTGACAGCCTAGTTGGTTAGAAAAGTCTTATAGTTTACTAGTAAACTACAATTTACAGCTTTGTAGCTTGCCTGCATTCACTCTTTACCAGCCTATTATAATAACAAGACTGTCCTCATGTCTACATAAGGATTTTAAAGTAATACCTATTTAAAATCTTCCCTTTTTCTTCTTTGTTCCACTATAATGTTCCCCAAAGGACACGGTTTTCATTTTTTCTTCAGGTTTCCCATTTTTCTCCTGCATTGTATTTTGTCATTCGGAAGCAAATGTAATATTTTAGGAATGAATCACCTTATACTATAGACTCTATAGCCTTCTATTACTGCAACCAAACATGATGATAGCTTTTCTGTAATCCAATAGTTAACCAAGTACCTACTAAGCGCTTGGGTTAGGCTCGGCCTTGGGGGTTCAGAAATCAAGCAACCCCTGCCCTCATTTGGCTGCTTTAAACTATTCGCTCATGGGAAGCACATGATCAGTTAAAATCCCAGCTCTTCTGCATTCTTGTCTCTGCAAGCAGATCACTACCTCCGTCTACTGATGCGTAGAGAAACTGACCTTTAACACGGATGTTCACTGACTTTAATCACAGCATTTCCTTTAGGAATGATAGTTTTAATTCTGGTTATCAAAACTGTATACTCTATTTGTTATTCCTTTAAAGCAAAGATTAGGGGAGCAAAAAACTGAGCTCTCTCATCTTCTCAGGTGGCTTTTATAAAAAAATGAGTAACGCAGTGAAGGACAGATACCTATAGTGAGACTTCTACCTCTCTGCTCTCTGTAAATCATCATGCAGCACACCTTAGATGCAATGTTTTTAGCCAGGTAAGATTTTATTACTTCTTTTTTTTTTTTAATTTATTTATGAGAGAGAAAGCACAGGTGGAGGAGTAGGAGGAGAGGGACTGAGCACAGAGCCCAAATGAGGGCTCTGAAGATGGAGGATGCAGGGCTCAGTCGCATGACCTTGAGATCATGACCTGAGCTGAAACCAAGAGTCAGATGCTTAACTGACTAAGCCACCCAGGTACTTGGAATTTATCGCTTCTACCATTCAGCTTACATTGATCAATTGATTCACAAATGGAAAATTAAGATATGTTGTGCAAATATTCTCCTGGTTTGCCATATTAGCCACTCTGCTACAAAAGGACATAAAATTTTTTATGCCATGTTCTCAGTGAACTCATTTTGAAGCTTTGTGATGTAACAATTCTCCAAAGTACTCACAATTTTTTTACCACTCCATTCGACACTTTTGTTAGGGACTGAGATTATCGTTTGAAGTCTATTCTTCTCAATACCCTTCTTTTCATCTTCTGAAAATTAAACAATCTACATTTTCTGTTACTTTTCATCTCCCACCCTTCTCCCTCCAAAATTCTGATTCTTCTGGAAGCAGGAGGTCAATAATGGACTTAGAGTGATAACAGCAATGACTGAGAGGAGGATCCTCGGGCTCCCAAGCAATGACTTTGAAACTCCTTTCAGTTCCCTTTCAAATTCTTCAAGTGAAAACTTTGCTCTAGTCTAATAACTAAAGCAGATACAGCTGCTGCTCTAGTTGAAGGAAGGAAACAGAGCCCCTCTCCTAGAACCTTGCTTCTCCTACATAAATATGCATGTGAATCTCACAGGAGGATCTTGGTAAACTGCAAGTCCGGGATCAGCAGGTCTGTGGTAGGGCCTACAAATCTGCTCTCTACCACGTTCCAGGTGATGCTCCCGGGAGCAGCCTTCATGTAGCAGGACCCTGGGCCATCTTCACTGTATTTCTAGGGTTCCCCCAAAGAATTACACTTATGTGGCTCTAGCATTTCCACCTGTTTACTCATAATTACATATCATCATCTCACACTATACATACAATTATGTATGCCTCCTCCCCGAAGATGTCTGTGTCCTAATCTCTGGAGCTTGTGAAATATTACATTATATGGCAAAGGGGAATTAAGTTTGCAGATGGATTAAGTTTGTTCATCAGCTGACCTTAAAATAGGGAGATTGTCCAGGTGGATCTAACGTAATCACAAGATTTCTTAAAAATAGAAACGTAACTCAGAGTCAAAGATGTGACTCTTACTGAGTCACTTATTATGGAGATACTGTATTGCTGGCTTTGAAGACGGAGGATGGAGCCTGGATCTAAGGAATGTGAACAGTCTCTAGAAACAAAAAAAGGCAAGGAAACAGATTTTGCCCTTGAGCCTCCAGAAAGGAACATAGCCCAGATAACAACTTGATTTTAGCCCCATGACTTGTGCCAGACTTCTACCCCATAGACCTGCAAGATAATAATTTGTGTCGTTTTAAGCCCCCAAATTTGTGGTAATTTGTTACAGCAGCAATAGAAAACGAATATGCCCTTCTCACCATGGTTTTTCACCAGATAACTGAAGAGCCAACTCTAATGGCCAATATAATGACTTTCTTTAAAAAAAAAAGAATAATATTTGAGTGAATTTCTCCCTGAGTTGCTACTTCATTTTCACACTATGAGTTGTATAACTGCTCCAATGGGTCTCTTTATGTAGAAGTCCATGATTTCTGCATATGACAATAGAGTATACATTACTAACTCTGCGTCTGGATGTAAAAAGAAAACAAATTGTTAAAAAAATATATGTAACTAAATAAAAAGAAAGCAATATTTTGCTGGGTTTAGAAAAAGATTTACTACTCAAACTAATTGCCTAGGGTCTGACTTTGAAGGTTATGTTCTGTTTTTCAGTATTCAAAAATGTGTCACCATTACCGCTTTAGAAAAAAAATAACTGAAAAACCCATAAAATGATTTTCATTACTACTTTTCTTCCTCATGGTATTTAAAGAGAGCCTTACCACAGTTACCACCAAATGAGTTTAAATGTCAGCATAGTAACTTTTCCATAATTCTAAATTAGTTAGAATTTTGGTTGAAACAAACCAGTACAAGTACTAAAATTGAAAGCATCAGGAGTCAGGCCTCTTACATTAACAATCTTTAATTTCCCAGAAATTTTCGGGCAAAGGAGGGGGGGAAATGTCAATAAAATTAAAGCATTCTAGGACTGCATGTCTCTAAACAATTGAAGCTGCACCATGAAACAGTTCAACAAAGGAAATTACCTAAAAATAGATGCACACCATTTGCATGGCAAAATCTCCCCGTAGCAAGTAATGAAACTGTCACAGAATGTAAATGAAACATCACAAAACCTGTGGATAAGCTTTGTCTACTCAGATATAGTGGCTTCTGCTTCACACATCATTCAATGACCTAAATGCAAGAAATGGTCACATCCAAGTGCCAGCAGGGCTAGTGCTCAAGGTAAAATGTGTGTCAGCAAAGCTTATCACACTGTCTGCTCCCTTCGCCCACTAGGAGGGGAGATCAAAGAAGAGGACAAAGGGAGGTCAGGGTAAGAGAGGCATCAAAGGAGGCCTTAAAGGGAAAAAAAAATCAGGGAAGGGCTCCAGTATAAGAACAAAATAGAATAAATAGAGGGGCATGGGACACTCTTCAATCAGGGTTTATAATTTCAAACAAAAACTCACCATGATTTTAGAAAAAAGACAATTTGTTGAAAAATGGAAAGGTTACTCACACTTCTCTGAGTTAAAAAACAGGTACAAATGAGGGCAAGGAACCATGGTCAAGACATTCCACAAAACCAACCCAGAGAAATCACCGTTGCTTCCTAATACTTAAGACTGAATACCATGGGCTCCTCTGCCACTGCTTCTCACACTGGATATTAAAAGCCACTGTTGGCCTTAAAAATTTGGTTTTACTGCCACTACTGCTGCCACCATCCATCACCAAAATGGATCTTCTCCAGAGTCTGTTCTTTTGAATCAGTAACTTCTGGAGAACCTGGGTGGCTCAGTAGGTTAAACGTCTGCCTTTGGCTCAGGTCATGATCTCAGAGTCCTAGAATTAAGCCCCACTCCAGCTCCCTGCTTAGCGGGGAATCTGCTTCTCCCTCTCCCTCTGCCCCTTCACCTGCTTGTGCTCTCCCTCTCTCTCTCTCTTTCTCTCTCTCAAATAAATAAATAAATAAATAAAATCTTTTTTAAAAAATAACTTCTTATTCAAAGCTGGAGGAGGACACACTTGTCTGCTTGGTCGAATGTAGGTTATGTGCTGGGATCCTAGATAAAAGAGACCCTGGGAAAGCAAACATCAAACATTCTCAGCCTCTACCTTATACAAGATGGGCTCTGCTTTTCTCCAAGACTAATTATAGGGAAATTCCAAAAATATAAGAAGGAACATCTTTCCAGATGTTGGTCAGCCCTCCAGTCCCTCAAAAAAATGAGGCAGATATCCATTACAAGAAACCCAAATTGAATGAAAGAGAGAGTGGAATTCATTTAGTGTAGATTTCATTCAAATAAGCCTGAAACATTTTAGAAGAGCAGAAGACAGAAAACCTCTTTCTACTTTCCCACTATATCTGAGTCACTACCTGCTGTTCTAGAATATCAGTTGAGGGGCTCCTGGGTGGATCAGTTGGTTAAGTGTCTGACTTCGACTCAGGTCATGATTTCAGGGTCCTGGGATGGAGCTCTACACTTCGGGGTCCCCTCAGCAGGGAGTCTACTTGTCCCTCTCCCTCTACCCCTCCCCCAGCTGGTGCATGCCACGCTCCCTCTCAAATAAATAAATTTTTAAAAATCTTTTTTAAAAAATCAGCTGATTCTGGGGTGCCTGGGTGGCTCAGTGGGTTAAAGCGTCTTCCTTCGGCTCAGGTCATGATCCCAGGGTCCTGGGATCGAGCCTCACCATTGGGCTCTCTGCTCAGTAGGGATCCTGCTTCCTCCTCTCTCTCTCTGCCTGCCTGTCTGCCTACTTGTGATCTCTCTCTCTGTCAAATAAATATTTAAAGAAAATCAGTTGATTCTTTGGGAAATTATAGTAATGAGTCAACCCCAAGGATGAGTCTGCATAAAATATTAAACAAACATAATACCAAATATGGACTTACTGAAGATTAAGCCCAACCTTAATTTTTTTTTCAGGCAAAATATAAAATCAAATGTCTAGCTTTCTTGTAAGAAATAATAAAAATAGACTATTGATAAATCATACACTATCTTAAGCATTCAATCTTGCTGCATTAGCCTCTCTGTTTAATAAAAATATGCAAAAATAACCTAAGCAGAATTGAATTCTTACTCTGTGCCAAACATGATGCTAATTTTTTACAAAATTATTCTATTCTATCTTTATATACAATCTTATGAAAAGAGATCCTGTGACCATTCCATTTTAGAGATAAATTAACAGACCTGCTGCAGTGAGAGACTTGCCAAGGGTCACACAAAAAGAGCAAAATGAAGGCTCTACTCCACTTACATCTTCAAGTTCCAACCCTAACTCCAAAGCCCGACTCTGGCTAAAAAGTCCTGTAAAGGAAGCTCAGCAAAGTCGACCTTTCTCATTTTTGTTTTATTCATCATTCTCTCTTCAGTGTTAAAATGAACTTATGAAAACTTCAGCAACAAAGTCTGAAATTGCAACTGAAAGTACTTAATGCAAGTGGGGGCTATTCTAGCAGTGCAAGGCCCTGGGAAAAATATTTTTGCAGAGTCGTTACCGATATAATGTGTTCGATCTTAAAATACATTACAAAATGTATGGTCCTTATGAAGATTAGTAACTTATTGATAATGATTTAGAATAACAGGTAGAAAAGATGTACTTAATTGTTTATTGTCTGATCAGTTCTTGTGAAGATTCTTCATAATGTCCAGATGCCGTCTCTTCCTGTTCAAGTCTAAGAACTTTCTCTTTCTGTTCTTCATTGTCAGATATCTTTCACTGTGAGACTATGTTATCATCACAATGCCATAGTTCTTTGGAGCCCATGTGAACTGAGACAACTCATATCTTCTTGTCTCCAAGGTTCTCTAATGCTGTTTGCATCGTTACTCATGATGCTGAATTATCCCTCATGCTGCCTATAGATACTGACTTCCAGTGATTAACCCAAATGTTGCTAATCTTCTCAAACTATAAGTGCACAACACAAGTACAGTCTTACCCAAAGTATGTGGGAAATGTAAACAACAATTAATGTAGAACAACACATCTGACTATAATGCAATAATGCTGACCATCTCCTACCTCCTACCCTATCAAGGAGGCATAGGATCCATAGGCGAAGTGAGAATGGTCCCTCTTATTCAAGAAATGTGCATCCCTTAATTTGCATGGCTCATTGAGAACAGCCTGACACATGACAAGGAAACTGAAAAGGAGTTAAGGTGGGTACCCCAGGTACCAGCAGTAGGGATGGGGAAGTGCCAGAGGAAAGGATGCATACAATCCCACTCTACACAAGCTTTGGGCTGTACCATGTGCAAACATGTTTGGTTTTGTAAACGTTTCGTTTTTTTGCCTCTTTATTTCATTATCTCTTATCTTCACATTCATCAGTTCTCTTGATTCCCACTTTAAATATCCTGCTCCTCCTGTTCCATTATATATAAAATTAAGGAATTGGTTAATATATTGCAGTGGTTCCTATTTTGACGAATGCCTATATGATGCTGCCTCAAGAGCAAATTATTAAACAAACAAATGGACCAAATACAAAAAAATCAAGAAACTCAATCTACTAAATATTTGCCTTTTGCTGAACAAATATATATGCTAGCGGACATCTGTTTGAATCTATCCTCCCTAGATATAAATTCATAGTTTTGATCTTATATTTTTGTGTTGGCATTAACTGTGATCCAAACACTCTTTGACAAAGCACCCTGTGTACAAGGATCACCGAAAAAAATAACATTTGCTGGAGACAAGTTAGATCAAATCATGGGGGGGATAAATAAAAAGTATACTTAGTATAAAATTAGCAAAAAAGTATAAAATTAGTAATGTTGAAAGGTTTTTGTGTTTCTGAGAATATTATATCTATGGTGAAAATAGTGTGTTTAGAATACAGAATTTTGTTATTTTCTGTTGCCTTTTTTCCTACAGAATAATACAGTTAATGTTTTATCAGAGGTTTATCCTTGTATTTTTCAGTATGTGATTTTATTTTTTTCTTAAACAGAATTCTAACTAGCCAAGTGTCATCTCTAATCCAATAATGAAAATAATAAGAAAAATATATAACAGAATTCTCCTAACAAAGTTTTAGATAGCAAAGGTTTCTATTGCATTAAAGGAAGGGTGGGCAAGTGGCTATGTGTAATTCATACTGTGAGATACCTTCTCTGGTTAAATAAATGCTTAGTTTTGAAAACATCTACAGAAAATTGAAACATAGGAAGAAAGAATCAGACGTACTCCCCACAGAAATTCCTTTAATTTTTGATACCGGCCAAACTCTTCATCCTTGAGAAATAGTTTGTATAGAGAAGTGTCCTAAATTCTTCCAACAGTGCACTGCTCAGCTGCTCCAAGTAATACATTTTGTCCTTGTACGTGAGAAAGTGTTTAGTAAAACCAGATGGCCAACTGTTTTCCTGTCCTAAAGCACTTAAAACTGGCAAGAAGATATTTGAGGTCAAAAACCTTACAGATCCTAATGACATGAACAGACACTTGAAAACTCTGGCTCTTCTATAATTAGATTATTTCGATTATTCTCCTCCACCCAATTCTTATTAAGCCACAGTTTGTTATCTGAAAAATATTATTCTAATACACACAGAGCTCAAATCTCCTTCATCCCCACCTTTGTGGAAGTCTGTACAAACTACACTGTCATTTAAAGCATTAAGAAACCAATAGAAAAATAAATTAGATTTCAAACCAGCACTTACTCTACCCATCTTTATTACTGGATATCCTGAGTGTCGCCCTTCAATATTCAACTCAGAGAGATCCACTCATGCACCAGGACATAGCCACACGATAAAATCTATGTGCAAAGACAAGTGCACATGGCATGCCAGAGGTTCTTAAAGGAATCTCCCAGGGATCGTGTTAATATTAAGTTTCTGACTCAGCAGGTCTAGAGTGGGGCCTATGGATCTACATTCCTAATAAGCTCCCAGCTGATACCAGTGCTCCTGGACTGTGGACCATTTTGAACACCAAATTTCCAAGTCTAGACAATTTCAGAATTCTCCTGCTGCCATGCCTCCCAATTTCTCCCATGATGTTCCCAACCTCTTTCTCTTTTCCATGACCCACCTTTCACGACACCCCACTCCAACCCCTTCTGTTAGCTCTGGTGCGTGCATGAAGTTTGTAGTTTTGTCTACCTCTCCAGCCTCCACATTTCTCACCTCACAGGAAGATTCTTTCTTCAGTCTCTGGCCTCTAGAATCCCTTCCTTCATTTTGACATCACCTCCAGAGCTCCTTGGAGGTAACCAGTGTTTAGACAATAACAGTGGGAAGAAGGGGTAAAAGAAAACCCTAAAGTACCAAAAGGAAGTATAAGATATAAAAGGTACCTTTGGGGAATCTGAAATCCATTTGAAAGATATCAGATAATCAAACCTAAAAATCTTTTCAGTGCAAGCCTGCATGTATGGACCAAGTGATCAACCAGTACTTACGAGTTCAGAGAGAAGAGTAGTTCATCACAATAACTAAAGTAGGGGAGCTTCATGGGAAACTGGAGAGATAAACTCTACTTTCAAAGGGTGAAGTGGTGTAGGGATGACATTTCAGGAAGAGAGTAACACGAGCAAAGGTGCAAGGGTAGAAAAGTTTAAGCAAAGAATGTCACAGGATCAGAGAATTCACCCACTGGAAAGACACAAAGAGTTAATATGAAGTTCCTGAATGCCAAGTTAGAAAAGATTTATTTCTTTTCATAGGTGGTGGAAGACACTGAGCTTATAGAAGGAGCAACATGACTAGAATGATCTTACTTCCCACTTTTCCTAGGATAGTCCCAGTTTACACCACTGTCCAAGCTTAATTATCTTTACTGATACCACTCCCTTTAACTTTCCAAAATTCTCCAGTTTGAACAATGTATTATGTGGTCTCCCTAGACTATATATATATATATATATATATATATATATGAAATATATGTATTTCACATATATACTAACCATATAATGGAGTTAGTATTTTACTCAAATGGATTAGAACAGAGGTATGTAGCCTGTAGCCCCAAGATGACTGGTTCATGAATGGTGGACTGTACAGGATGTTTGAAGAACATATTTGCTTGATGTGGTTATGCTGATTATTACACGTGGATCAAACTCTTACTGTAGTTATATATTATATATCTTACATTTATAAAATATAGATAAATTAACTAAGTACCAGGCCCACTTACAAATGCAGTTTATTTTATCATTAGAACTTTTCAAAACATAAAACTCAGAATGAGAAAATAAAGAGATGTATGGAAGTTACAAGTGAATTAGAATATAGTGAGAATAAGTTAAGAAGGCAGTGACAGGAACACCTGAGTGACTCAGTCAGATTACTTGTCTGAGGTTAAGTGTCTGACTTTGGCTCAGATCATGACCTCAGAGTCCTAGGATCAAGCCTCATGTCAGTCTCCCTGCTCAACACAAGGTGGGAGGTGAGGGGGAGGGTAGTCTGCTTTTCCCTCTCCCTCTGCCCCTCCCCCCACTTGTCTCTTTGGCTCTCTCTTACTCTCTCTCTCTTTCTCTCATACAAATAAATAAATAAGTCTTAAAAAAAAAGAAAAAAAGAGAAGGTAATGGCAGCTTGGGGGGCATGGGTAGGTTGCTGATCAGGATGGCCACAGGGGTGGGAAAAAAGTTAGATGTTATATATATATATACACACACACATATATATGACCTATTATATCTTTCATACCTATAGATCCAGAGAAAAGAAAACTCAGTGAGAATGAATCCTTCCATTCTTGTGGAGATGTCAAATTTCTAGTTTATATTTCTTGTTTCAGCAATGTGGAGGCTCAAACATTTACGTCATTCAAAAAACAGTACTTTTTAGAAATTAAGTGATCACCACAGGAAAAGTCACACTATGTGACCTTAGATACCAAGTCATGCCTAAATTCAATGACATATAAGAGGGTGTTTTTTATTAAAAATCATACATGAAAGAGAAAACTGATTTGATCTACATACGTAAGGATTATTCTGCCTTTTTCTTTACCTAGATTCAGTTCTGATCAGCAATATATTCCTAGTGTACTTTACCTTTCTTCAGTTCCTAAACCAGACATAATTGGACTTGAATACTGCCTGAACAGGGAGTATAAAAGGTATTGGGAGGCAAAGTGTGACCTCAACTATTGAAGTTTTCTTGTAGCTACTGCCTTGAATCTATCCTTCTATTCACTTGCCCTACAATTAATTGTTCTTGTGAGTCCCATAGGTTCAGACTTTCTCGGACTTTGAAACCTCTGGCTTACCATATCCTTGGTCCTATGTTCCCTCCTGAGTCCTATCAGGGTATCTGATTTCCACATACAAGTACACCTTGACTCTTGCTTTCCATCCTCATTTCTAGCAGCGTTTCAAACTAAATCTTTTGTAGCCAGGGATGTTTCTGGGCTTATTTCCACCAGGTAATTTGATGATACTAGTATCAAACCTAGATCATAATGTTAAAGGAGGGGAGAGGGGATCTTGCAGAACACACAGTAATTTTACAGATAAGGAAACTGAACTCAGAGAGGTTAAATACGCAGAATCATATAGAAAATTGATGGCAGATTTAAGACAAGAAGCCAAATGTCACATCTTGTAGCTCAAGGTTTCATTTATCACAAGTTTCTTTATTCCTAAACTGTGGTCCCCATGCTGAGATCAAATTTAACAATAGCAGTAGCCTGATCTTTAGCATACATATGTATCGTCCTATCATCCACGCCTTCTTCTTATCCTCATACTGAGCTTCATTTACAAGATACAGATAATTCATTTTCACCTGAAAAACGGAGATACTCCTAGGGTGAAATATAATAGCTACTGAAGCAATTCACTAAAAAAAAAAAAAAGAAAGAAAGAAAAGAAAAGAAAAATTAAATTCAAACAACAGAGAAATAACATATCACCAGTTTGAAGGATATAAGGAATCTAAATTGTGCTGAGTAACTACCAAAATGAAAAAAATAGATACAGCTCAAAAACATTGTCACCTTAGTAATGTTCTTGGGGAAATCCTACTATCAAGGAGAAGTTTCCTGCTGTTCTTATACGAAGTTGAAACTTTAAGATTTCCCAGGAGCACAGAACTAATTAGATTGTAAAGCACTGATTTATTACTATTTCAAAAGAAAAATTCTATATTTTAAGTCGCCAACATTGATGTTCTAACAAGCTGAAAACTCATTTTGTGTACAAATTTCAATTCCTTTTAAAGATAAATTAAACAGACAGCACAAATGCAATATCCCAACTCTGATAGTTGTTACAAAAAAAAAAAAAAAAAAAAAAGATAATCACCGTGGAATTCCCAAGTCTCAAATGCACATCTTGTTCCAGCAACAACCCACATGAATTTTGTCCTTTCCCACTAAAAACCAAAACACTAATTTAAGCACTTCAAAGCTAGCATGGCTTTTGTGCAAAGCACTTATTGGATGCTTGACATGGAAATAAATCAAAAGATGGTGAAAAAAATGTTTTGTAGGAGAGAATGAGGATTCAGGATCCAGGTCAATGTATTCTTGTCTTCTCTCTTTGCTATTTTCTATAGCAATCCCAAGAAGACTAGACATAAATAATGAGAAAGGAAGAATAAAAATTTAAATATCTAACCCCCAAGCCCTCAACAGAAATATATCAAAAAGGATAAAGCTGAGGCTTGCTTGGTTTCTCAGTTACACTGAGTGGGTACTCTTTTTGTTTAAAATCCTTTTGTGTATTCATCTTTAAATAAAATAAATAGAGATAAAAATAACAAAGTTTTTAATAAAATTAACAAAATGAAGAGTTGTTCACTTTGCTTTGCTTTGAGGAAAAAGGATACAGATCTCTGAGCTAATGAAAGTAAGATACTTCACATTTACAACCAACATTAGAAATTACTATGGGGGCACCTGGGTGGCTCAGTGGGTTAAAGCCTCTGCCTTCGGCTCAGGTCATGGTCCCAGTGTCCTGGGATCAAGCCCCACATCGGGCTCTCTGCTCTGCAGGGAGCCTGCTTCCACCTCTCTCTCTATCTGTCTGCCTCTTTGCCTACTTGTGATCTCTGTCTGTCAAATAAATAAATAAAATCTTAAAAAAAAAAAGAAAAAAAAAGAAATTACTATGTCTCTGTTAGATGTTTTCACCATCAGTAAATTAGAGAAGCATAGAAGATCTTATTTCTTACAATTTTAATCTCACAAACATTCATGGTAATAGCCAAAATCCCAGGCATAGGTCAATCCCCCTTGCTATACTTCTGAAAATTTCAGGAGGCAAAGTAACCCAATTTATTGAACAACTACTATGTTCCCATTTTGTTGCTGAGGGCATTAAATACAATATTTACAGCAATATTAAGAAGTATATATTATTGACTTTCTATTAGTAAAAGACTATCACGGCTCAGACAGTGGGCAAATGGGAAATAAGAGTTCAAACCCAAATTTTCCTTACTCCAAAACCCATTCTCTCTCCATAGCACTTATGTTATTAGTGCTACTGAAAATAACTCACATGATCAACCAAATACGTGAATTCCACAGTGATGTACTGCGTTTACTAAAAAGATTTTATAAGCTCATTTAATTGCACTTACTGATAGCTAGAGAGAAAATACTTCCATAATCATTTTAACAGGCTATCTTGTGAAAACATTTAGTAAATACCACTGATGTACATACAACAAACAAACTCTTCTAAGTAATGTAGAAAACTCCCCAAACTATTCAGTGCTTCACTGAATACGTATTTACTTACTCTCTTATTTTCTACATTTCCCTACTACAAGCGATAGTTTAGTGATAAGATGATTTCACAGATGAAATTCCAAAGAACTATCACAAGAATCAACTTCAAGTTGATTTCCATTAATAAATGTATTTACACCAATCTTCAGTTTTTGGTAAGTATATAAGGAACAGCTGTTCCAGAGACCTGAATAAAGCCTGTGTCCAAGGAACAGTATGTGTTTCTATGTGACACTAACTAGCACACAGAGAGAAGTAATACTGACCTTATTGAAATCAATTTGTCCTCAAGTGAACTATCTAGCCTGAATAATCTTCATGGTTCCTCCGAAAACCCAGAAGTTATCTATATGTATTAGGTCCAAATATAGTCATATATTTGGTCACTAAAAACCAGTCATACATGACAATTTTAGTAAAAGGCTTCGAATATACTTTCAATCTAAAATTACTTCTGATTATCATAAGAGAATAAAAATGTTGGTTGCTCCTTTATCATACAGGGACAGTGATAATCCACATAACATTCAATAATCAGAAGCCTCTTAAAGGGAAATGTCTATTCCTTTAAGACTCTGAACTTTGCTTTACTTTAGAAAAGCGTGTTTGGCACTGGATTAATCTCCCTCAAAGCCACATTACTGCTGAGTGAAATAACAAAACTAGATTATTTAAGCATGGCAGCCTGCTAGGCAGCACATTTCTGAGTGGTTATCATAGATCATACCTCAGGTAGCTGTTGTAAGGCTCCAAAAGCAAAGCGATTCACAAGAACTGCATAAATCAACAGAAATTATTTTGTTTGGCATTCATACTGCTATTATGAAGTGAAATTAATACAGACGAATAAAGAAAAATCTGCAACATGCTAACCTCTTCCTATGCCTTCTCCTCAAGTTCACAACACCCTTTGGTTTGAATGTACCACAGGATAGAAACCACATGTAAAATTCTCTGGCTTAAAACAGAAATTTTACAGCTTGTACCTGGTTTCTGGCTACTTTACCAAGTACATTACCTACAGACACCAGAAACATTATCAAAGTCACCTATGTGACAAATGAGGCAAAAAGACCATGGGTGCAGTGAAGTAAAGAGAGGGAAATGTGTTTTTCATACATTCAGTAGAACAATGTCATCCTCAAAGAACTTCTAGAAAAGCTAATCAATTTTCAACAGGTGATTTTGAGTCTCCTGCTTGGGAAGTTCAAGAAAGCAACCAATGAGGGGCAACTGGGTGGTTCAAATGGTTAAGCATCTTCAGCTCAGGTCATGATCTCCAGGTCCTAGGGTTGGGCTCCCTGCTCAGTGGGGAGTCTGCTTCTCCCTCTCCCTCTGTCCCTCCCCTCCACTTGAGCCCTCTCTCTCTGTCAAAAGAATAATGAGTAAATAAAATCTTTTAAAAAATAAGCAACTAATGAGCAGCAAACAACTGTATATGTTACCAAGGAACTTCAGACTGCTGGCCACTCTACCTGGAATTCAGCAAATTTAAAAAAAAAAAAAAAAAATGCAAAGCTTAGTTACAGAATATAATGATAATAATAATAGGTAATATTTCTTGACTATATATTATGTGCCAGGAACTTAACATTCATTACCTCATTAAGTAACAACACCCTGATTTTAGGAAAGTTCCATTTTAGAAATGATGAAACTGGAGTTCAGAGATTAATAGTATCTTCATTCACTTGAATATTATCTCAATCAGGGCAGACCATATAATTCACTAATGTACCCTCAGCTCCAAAACAGTGCCAAGCACACAGTAGGTGTTCAAAAAATAACGATGGGAAGTCGAAACAATTTCAAAGTTGAAGGCACTTCTCCCAATGCCATGGTACTCCTCCAAAGATGTAGTAAGACAAGAAAGAAGGAAAGAGATAGAGAAAAAAAGGAAGAAAGAGAAAAGAAAAGAGTATTATTAGTGGGAAGAAGAATCTTTCATATTTTCACTGGTTTAAAACCAATGGACAATTATTTTTATATATGTCTGGCTAATTGAACAAGTTAGATGAAATGGATAAATTCCTTAGAAACTACCAAATCTCACTTGAAAAGAAACTGATAACCTGAACAAAGAAATAAAAATTAATTTTTCCACAAAGAAAACTGTTTTCCATTGTCACAATCTTTCTCCCCTTGTATATAGTCAATAACCCATGCTTATCAATTTTTCTTTAAAATTTCAATCCCTGTCTTCTACCACCACCTAGCCAAAGCCTTTTTCAGCTGTTGCCTGAATTAGTATAATAGCTTCTAAGCTGTTACTCTGCTTTAATTCTTTCTTGGTAAAAATCTCTATATTTCTTAAAGCACTTCCTTTATTTACCTACTTAAAACAACTTTAGGATTCCCCTTTGTTTACAGAAACAGTCTCAACTCTTTTGGGAGTCAGTTTCCCACAGGCCTATCACATTTTGTTCATTGTGTGAAACAAAGCACTGACTGCCCTTGGATTTAGATTATTTTCGAAAATGTTTATAAGGAAGATAGATACAATGTCTCTCCCTCTGGAACAAAAAAGAGTCATGCTACTTTCCAGTCTAGAATATTCTGGTCCCCTAAACTCAGGGATCCTCTCCTATAATGAAACCTGCTGTGTGTAACAGATGTCTTTTTTTATCACTCTATGGGAATTAGGACTCAAGGAACCAGAAAAAAAAAAAATCTGATATTCTGGCTTCTGATTTTCTACCAGTCATAAACTGTCCTTCATCTCTGACAAAAGAATCTCATGTTTTATACCAGCATCCTTGAAACTAACTTTTTAGCTATTAGAGTAAAATTTCAAACCCTTCACAGTTCTTAAGAATTAGAATTTTAAAACGCTCATGTCCAGTCTCCATTATATCAATTAATTCAGAATCCCTGACAGTGAGCCCTGAACATTGTTTGTTGTTGTTGTGTTGTGTTGTGTTGTGTTGTGTTGTTTTGCTTTGTTTTACTGGCTGCTTGGAGTTTATTTTCCACTCCATACAAAACATGCAGTTACAGGGTGATAGGAAGCTTTGTGTGTGGCTTGGATAGCAAAACATGGAGTTCTCTCAAGTTCCTGTTTGGTGTTTTGCTGTTTCCATATGAAAAAGCCCAACTGTTTCTGCGTGCAGCAGCCTGCCTGGTCTATGGGGAGGGCAGGGGGTGGAGGGGAGGAGTTCAGGCAAGCCTAACATCTCCTGAAGCCAGGTAGTGTGGCCACTCGGGATTGGGGCCTGGTGTTGGCTTTGCCAGGCAGGCCACCAGGCTGCTTCCTCATGGCTTCCAGAGCCAACTCACAGGTGACTGACAGTGCCACTGGTGGCCTGGGAAGATTCCAAGCATTCTGGGGACTCCAACACTGTAGCCACAAACAGGAGAGTGGACTTCCCCCAAAAAGAAGTTTGCCCACCAGTGACTCCGGTCGGCCTTGTGGAGACGGGTTGGTGAGGGATGGCTTCCCCAGGGTACTCCGCACTTCCACAGCAGCTGTCAAAGGAAGTGGAACCCAGACAGTGCTAGTAACAGTCCTATGGGGGGAGGGAAGAATGAGTGAACCCCTGGAGGGGATGGCTGCCGCATTGTCACTTGTGGACTGGTAGAAACCTCGCTGGTGACCCCCTGCAGGCCTCGGGCTGTGATCACAGGTGGCGGGGATAGGGAGAGTAGGTCACTGAGCCCATTGGCAGAGGAGACCACCGAAGGCCCACAGGGTCTGAATATTGGATTTTTTAAAGTTCCCCAGGTAATTCTAATCTGCAGTCACATGAATCTATAGAATAGGATTTATATTCAAGGCACTCTAAAATCTGACTCAAATTTGCCTCTTCAAACTCATTTTTCTGGTGGAAAATTGGACACAAGTAAAAGGAGAGACTATCTAAACTAGAGGAAGGGAGACATCTTGACCAGCGAGAATCGAAATACAGAAAATAAGGATAGACAAATATAATGGAGAAAACGAGATTCTGAAGGCCACAGTAGAAATACAAAGGGGAAAAAAAATGCACTGAGTATCCAGGATTGTTTGCTGTTAGAGAATGCATTAGGAAAAAATAAAAAAGGAGAAGTAGAGACCGAGATCTAATGGCTACTAGGGCCCAACAACAACTGAGAGAGGAAGACAGAGGTAAAATCTCAAAAAACAAAAGAAATGATTCCCCCAAGGGGGACCAGGATCCTGGAAACTATCAACAGGTGGTTTCTCAAGCTGCAAATATAGAGTCCGTTGTCAAAGTTGTTGGGAAACAACCCCGTAGGCTTAGGAAAGCCATGACTAAGTTGTTAAAATAAAAATCTGCATAGATTTGAGGGGAGAAAGTCAGGATCAGCATAAAAATACGTTAAGAATTATTAAGTGAGTTTCAGAGCAGACAGTGTGCCCTGAAAGTACACGCCTGAAATGGGGCTGAAATTAGGACTCTAAGGGATGGCAAACCAAAGATGGGGCACAGCACAGTGGAGCCAGACAGGACAAAAGCAGATGGAGTCTGAGTTACATGTTGGCCAGATGGGAGAACATCTCCCACGTGGGATTATCCAACTCAAAATGTGTAAAATGGACAAGATATATTTGACAAGCAGAGGTTTTGATAGTCCCAGAATCCCATTATCCCCCTATCAGCATCGATACATAATCTGGAGGAACAGGGTAGTATTACAAAGATTGATTAAAGGGGGAAAAAAGCGTTTAGAGCAAGCAAAAGGTGCTAAGAGAAGGAAATGAAACAACTTAAGAAGCTGATCAAAAATTCAATTGAGGGGCACCTGGGTGGCTCAGTACTTAAGCCTCTGCCTTCAGCTCAGGTCATGATCTCAGGGTCCTGGGATCGAGTCCCGCATCGGGCTCTCTGCTCTGCGGGGAGCCTGCTTCCTCCTCTCTCTCTGCCTCTGCCTGCCTCTCTGCCCACTTGTGATCTCTCTCTGTCAAATAAATAAAATATTTAAAAAAAAAAATTCAATTGAGCTTCTCTGAAGATTTAACAGAGGCATAGAGAAAAGTGAAACTAGAGACAAATATCCTACAGCTACAGAAGATGATGTGAGAGAAAATAATTTTACTTAAGACCTGGAACATTGAAAAACCAAGAACAATGCCTTAACCATCAGGCCCCTAAGGACACAATTTTCAGAATTACCAAAAGGAACTTCAGTTCAGAAATCTATCAGAGCAACCCCCAGGTTAGCGCTAAGGAATAACTTTCCTATAGCAACTACTGGTATTAGGCACTTCGTAGGAAAAGGAAAGAACAGGTACAGGACTAAAAAGGCCTGTCACAAGATACTGGATGACTATGTCTCTAGACAGCATCCACACTCATTAAGCTCTGGACTGTCCGAAGCACAAGATTCAAATAGAAAAATTGAATTGGAAATTGAAAGGGTATAAATAAGCAAAAGGAAAAGAAAAACACCTCAGAAGAGACCCATGGGCCAAAGTTGCCAGCACCATAATTTCTAAGCTTAGAGGAAATAAATACAGAGTACATGGATAGCTTCCCTTCCCCAATTCTGTTCATGGGATAATGCCAAAATTAACTCTTGCTAGAAGAGATCTCAGGCTTTCAGGTTCCCTGATCGTAGATCTGAAAGAACTGTACTCATGGATGGGAATCACAGCAAGTCTGAACTGAGAAAAATACCTCCACCGAACTTCTTTCTCTCAAATACTACTGGGACTTTAGCAACACTAAACACAGGGTCCTCAGAACACACTTTCATTGGGATTTCTGCTCTGTGAGATTAGACTTGGCCTGTTTTCTAAATTAGGTGGGTGTTCAGATCATCTTTTGTTCTATCAAATCCTTGGACACTTTTTTAAAAAGCAATGGTATGAAAGAGGTAAGTAATACAACTGAAGGAACTAACTGCATTTTAGTGAAAAACTGACCACACAAGCTAAAAGAACCTGACTCTCCCCAGGTACCAGACAGAGAGAATTTGAAATTTGGGAAGACTTAAAGTCCTTTGATTTTAATTAAATTTTAGCAATATAATTTGTGACTTCAAGTCTTTGGAAACTCCCTGAAATATTATAATTAGAAGACATTTATATTCAAGTTTGGGACATCTTTGTGCTGATGGCAGTTTATTACCAAAGTGTCTTAATGTTTGCATTCAGTCTTACTGCAAACCTGACTAGGGATTTTGAACATTATGGTCAGCCTTGGTTACAAAATACTACTTTAATTAGTGAACTGGTCCAATTTATTTCAAAGCCTTCTAGGTGCTACATCTACACTGATAACTAGTGTGGTAAGAGGCAGAGCACTTGGTAGGGAGTGGCCTCACGAAAAGGGAAGCAGTCTCAAAAGTTTCTCTGGTCCCCTAGAAAGGAGAGCCACACTCCTGACTAACCATAGAAGGCTTAATAGTTAAACCCAAGGGTTAAAAGCAAAAAAAAAAAAAAAAAAAAAAAATAACTCCATGGAATTTGGCAAATGGAGGTAACAGGAAACTCCATGTATTCATTGATGAATTTGGGAAAAGGAACCAGAAAAGCAGAGCTGAACTTAAGCAGAGCTGACATCCTTCCCACCCCTCCTCCTTTATGGGAACAATTTGCCTGCACAAAGTACACATTATCCTCTATCCTTAACACAACTGAAATGTTACAACTCTGCCCCAGGGGAGGAGGCCTGCCAGAATCCAGACAGGCCTGTGAGTGGGAAAGTCTATTTATGGGATTCACTATAGATGGAGTTCAGTATCTTTGCCACATACCCCAGTGTCCTAACAATTCTGGCCATAATAAAACAAGCATTTAGATCCTCCTCTGCTAAATTTCTTTGTCTATCTCAACTGAATCAGAATACAAAGGAAAGATGCAGATTGATGTTATGTACTGCTCTTCTCCAAACCCTTATCTGGCTCTCAAAGCCCAACCAACACCCTATTGCCTCACACCAGACAGCTCTGTTACCCTCCTAACCCGAGTAGATATTTGAGTGTGACCCCTGGAACAGCATTATCACAGCTGGAGTAAAGAAAATTTTACTGAATAAGCATAGATGGAATTGGATGATAGATTGGTACCAGGTTAGTAAAAGGAAGAAAATTTCACAGATGACACCAAAAATTTTATCTTGGGGGGTAGAGGAAGAATCTGAACAATGATGGCATTGCTGTTAAAGAAAGAGAGAGAGAGAGAGAGTAAGCAGAGCTTAGCCTGATGTCACTACTCTTTCAGCTTTATAAGCACTTACTTACTACATACTATGTGCCAGGAGGTATGTTCTTAGTTAATAGTACACAAATGGGCATGGAAGAAGTTCTCTGCCAATCACCTTACTGTCTCCTGCCTGGCGGCACTACCAGTAACATCAGTGGGACACAGCGTACAACAAAAGGTAAGTTTCTGGCGTGAACATTTTATTTTAATCCATCAAAGAACATGAAAGGAAGATCCAAATGCATGTCCACAACAATACAGTAGAATCCTTTTCTTCTCAATTCCCCTGCTCCCACCAGATTTCCAGAAACTCTCAGTCCCCAAACCCCTGGTTTCTGAACCCAAGATTTTTTTTACTGCCTCTTCTCACTTTTGGTTCTTCTCTTTTCATTTTCCTTTGCACCTGATGTTCCCAAACCTTCGCCACAGACTGAGTTCCTGACAGACATCATCTGGAATGTCCATGACTTTTCTCCCCATGGATCAGCCTACTGACTTTTTCTTTTCCATATCCGCACCTACTGTCCTCACTTGACATTACGAAAATGTAATATCCTTTCTGGAAATCTCTGAATTCCTTTGAAAGGTGGTAAAGGCAAGGAAGCTAAGTGAGCTTCAAGGGAAATCCTCTTCAAGGGAAATTAGAGGGGGTAGGGCTAAGAACACTTACACAATCTTGTGCAATCATAATTATAATAATAAGCATAATAATTAAAATATTGAGTGTTTACTACATGCAAGGGCTGAGGCAGAGCACTCTTTTTTTTTAAAATGCTTTTTTTTTTATTTCTTTTCAGCATAACAGAATTCATTGTTTTTGCACCACACCCAGTGCTCCATGCAATACGTGCCCTCCTTAATACCCACCACCTGGCCCCCCCAACCTCCCACCCTCCGCCCCTTCAAAACCATCAGATTGTTTTTCAGAGTCCGTAGTCTCTCATGGTTCACCTCCCCTTCCAATTTCCCTCAACTCCCTTCTCCTCTCCATCTCCCTATGTCCTCCATGTTATTTGTTATGCTCCACAAATAAGTGAAACCATATGATACTTGACTCTTTCTGCTTGACTTATTTCACGCAGCATAATCTCTTCCAGTCCCATCCATATTGCTACAAAAGTTGGGTATTCATCCTTTCTGATGGAGGCATAATACTCCATAGTGTATATGGACCACATCTTCCTTATCCATTCATCCATTGAAAGGCATCTTGGTTCTTTCCACAGTTTGGTGACCATGGCCATTGCTGCTACAAACATTGGGGTACAGATGGCCCTTCTTTTCACTACATCTGTATCTTTGGGATAAATACCCAGTAGTGCAACTGCAGGGTCATAGGGAAGCTCTATTTTTAGTTTCTTAAGGAATCTCCACCGTTCTCCAAAGTGGCTGCACCAACTTGCATTCCCACCAACAGTGTAAGAGGGTTCCCCTTTCTCCACATCCTCTCCAACACACGTTGTTTCCTGTCTTGCTAATTTTGGCCATTCTGACTGGTGTAAGGTGGTATCTCAATGTGGTTTTAATTTGAATCTCCCTGATGGCTAGTGATGATGAACATGTTTTCATGTGTCTGATAGCCATTTGTATGTCTTCATTGGAGAAGTGTCTGTTCATATCTTCTTCCCATTTTTTGATAGGATTATCTATTTGTGTGTGTTGAGTTTGAGGAGTTCTTTCTATATCCTGGATATCAACCTTTTGTCTGTATTGTTATTTGCAAATATCTTCTCCCATTCCGTGGGTTGCCTCTTTGTTTTGTTGACTATTTCCTTTGCTGTGCAGAAGCTTTTGATCTTAGTGAAGTCCCAAAAGTTCATTTTCGCTTTTGTTTCCTTTGCCTTTGGAGATATATCTTGAAAGAAGTTGCTGTGGCTGATATCGAAGAGGTTAGAGGCAGAGCACTCTTACACATACTATTTCACTTGATGCACCAGTTCTTTGAGATAATTACTATCACTACTATTATAGTTGACCCTAGAACAACACAGCGGTTAAGGGCCACCACCACATGCAGACAAAAGCCCATGCATAACTTTTGACTCCCTAAGTATTTTCTAATAGGCTCCTGTTGATGGGAAGCCTTAGATATCATAAAGCATCGATTAACACGTTTTATATGGTATATGTATTATATACTGTTATTCTTAAATTAAGCTATAGAAAAGAAAATGTTCCTAAGAAAATTGTAAGGAAAATTCATTTACAGTACTGTATCATAAAAAATCCACATATAGGCAGCGCACACTGTGGGCCCAGAGATCTCTTGCTTTAACAGTGTTTGGATGGAACAAACCCGAGGCCACCCCTTCCAGCAGCCTTGGACCACCCTCCAACCTCTTTTCCAGTCGCAATCTTCAGAGCCATCGTCGCAGCCATCCTCTGCCTCCAGCCAGGACCAGCCAACACTGGTGTTTTGTTTTCTTTGTTTTGTTTTGTTTTTGTGCACTTAGCGCCTCACTGCCATCGATCATGAGCCCCAGATTCACGGGAATTATTCCAGCGACAACACTCATCTGCGGGGCCCTGACACCTGCCTCTCTCTGGGCCTGTTTGCCTGGTGAAGAAGTGGCTCTGAAGGTCTCTGGCCACGTCCTCTGGCATCGACTGAGGAGAAACAGGAGGCCTCCTAGCTCTCCCAAACGCAAAACCAGCTCTGAAACCGCGCCCTCTTCCCGGGCCTGCACACGCCGCCCCAAGACAAATGGTAAACCCAGACGCCCCGCGGTCGCCACGGTCCTGGACGAGAACCTTCCCAGGCGCGGGTGATCTGCAGGCCCTGGGTTCCGCCGAGGCAGCCAGACCCCACCTCTGGCTCCCTGAGGAGCCGCTTCCGGGAGGAGAGGCGAATAGCATCGGGAAGGAGGCGGCCACCTCACTCTCCTCTGCAGGCTGGCCTGGGCCAGTCTCTGGAAAGGCTCAAGGTCAAGCAGGAATTAGGAGCCCCCAGAGCCTAGCGGGCCTTGAAGGGTGCCTCTGGCGTTCCCCTGGTGTTCCCCTGGTGTTAGGGCTTCTGCCTGAGCCTCTCCCTCCCGCCCCTGGGCAGATTTTTAATGACCCTGGAGCCCTCTTTCAGGCCCTGGGCCAAATGGAAATAAAGCTTTTCACAGCAAAATGACAACAACAAAAAAACGTTTTTTTAAAAAAAAACACGTGTAAGTGGACCTGTGCAGTTCAAACCCCTGTTGTTCAAGGGTCAACTGTGTTTCTGTTTTAGAGCGAAGACAACTAAAACTTAGGAGTTAAACATTGCCTGAGATCACAAAACTCAAAAGATGTGAAGTCAGAACTGAAACCTAGGCCTGCCCGACTTGGAAACTCTTAACTTTCTCATATCTTATTTAATCCATGACAACCATATCTTACCCTTTTCTTCCCATCACCCTCTCCAAAATTGCAATTATTTTAGATATAGTACAAAATACCAGTAATCTTTTTTTTTTAAGATTTTATTTATTTATTTGACAGAGAGATCACAAGCAGGCAGAGAGGCAGGCAGAGAGAGGAGGAAGCAGGCTCCCCTAGAGAGCAGAGAGCCCGATGTGGGGCTCGATCCCAGGACTCTGAGATCATGACCTGAGCCGAAGGCAGCGGCTTAACTCACTGAGCCACCCAGGCGCCCCCAAAATACCAGTAATCTTAAAGTACTAATAGCATCACCGTACATCAAAGCATGTCTGTGGTCCCGCCACATTGTCATCACTACAAGTAATATTTGTTTTTTTCACTTACAATGTCTAAAATGAAATACCTCCATCCAGTCCTTAGCATCCAAATTTTCTTTATTCCATAAAGTATAGCATTTTACACACACACACACACACACACACACACACACACACATATACACACACTCACACACTCACTAGATCACAGCATCAATCTGGAGTTCACTCTCTTGCAAAATCTGTTCCGTGAGTATCTCCTTTTGATTCTCCTTGAAAATGTCCCTCTGGTCAATCTTTCCAGGACTACTCTCATGCCTAGCATAGACCCTCATCATTTTAGACTTTGAAGTACCACAGTAACACCTTAAGTGAATCACCATTTTTAGTGATTCCCAGTTTTGACACACTAGTTTCCCAGTTTTGACACACTACATACTGACTTTTCACAGACTCTTCAGTGATTCATCAGTCTTTAGACTAAATTCCACATTCTTTTGTCGCAGTCTGACCCCTGCATCTCTAATCCCCAAAGACTCAGCTCCAAATAGTTTGCTCATTGTTTCCTGAATATATGTTCACATTTCTTTTTTCTAAGTGAAATACAAACAACTAATAGTATTTTTTAAATGGGCTTATCTTTAGTCACAATTAAAGGTATGTTAATTTAAACAGTGAAATACAATTTTTAATCCAGCAGCTAAGCAAAGACAAAATTTTAAAAAGTGTTAATAAACACCTTTGGGAAAATAGGCACCCTAATTCCTTAACAACAAAAAGTACTTCAGTGTTTGGAGGGCTATTTCTATCAAAAAAATGTAAAAGGCAGGGTACCTGGGTAGGGCAGTTGGTTGGATGACTCACTCCTGATTTCGGCTCAGGTCATGATCTCTGGGTCGTGAAATCGACCCCATTGAGCCCCGGGTCAGGGTCCACACTCAGCACAGAGTCTGCTTAAGACTTTTTTCCTCAAATTGGATCATATTGTTTCTTTTTTATAATATTTTATAATTATAATTATGAACACTGGATTGCTATATGTAATAAATGACTTTACTGAAAAAAAAAAGTATGTCTGTGCTGAAATTAAAAAAAAAAAAGACTCTTTTCCCCCCTCTGTGCCTCCTGCCCCTAAAATAAATAAATAAATCTTTAAGAAAAATGTAAAAGACATCCCTTATAACTCTAAGAACTTGTGCTACGGATACTTTAACACCAGAAAGCAAATATATATATATATGTATATATATATATACATATATATATATATACATGCACAAATTTATTTATTGAACATTGTTGTGCTATTAAAAATAATACCTAGGAAACAACCCAAATGTCAAATAGGAAATAAGTAACCGACTAAATAAATTATGATGCATCTATACAATGGCATTCTGTGCTTTTGTAAATACATGTATTATATACATACATGTGTGTAAATATATGTAATTGATCTCTATGTATTAACATAGATGCTTCTAATACAACGTTAAGCACAAAAATCAATTGTTGCACTAATTTCAATGAATCTCTATGGAATTACGATGAGTTTTAAAAAGACAATCTTAAAAGGTTACATCTATTTAATTCCATTTATATAACATTATGAAATCACAAAGGTATAGAGTTGAAGAGCAAATTAGTGATTGCCAGGAGTTAGGGATTAGGGTTGTAGCTATAAAGAGGGTAGCACAAGGGAGCCTTGTGGTAATGGAACAGTTCTAATCTTATCGTGGTAGGAACTACACACGGTCAAATTGCATGAAGTATGCACACATACTCACATGCACAAGTGCATATGCAACTGTTAAAATCGGAATTAGTTCTATGGATTCTACCAATGTCAATCTCCTGATTGATACTGTACTATGGCTGTTAACTTAGGAGAAGGGTGGGTGAAGCAGGCAGGGAACATCCCTGAACATAATACCTTTATCACTTTCCATGAATATATAATTATTTCAAAACAAAAAGATTTTTTTTAAAGATTTTATTCATTTATTCAACAGAGAGAGATCACAAGTAGACAGAGAGGCAGGCAGAGAGAGGGAGGAAAGGAGGCTCCCCGCTGAGCAGAGAGCCCGAGGTGGGTCTCAATCCCAGGACCCTGAGATCATGACCCGAGCCGAAGGCAGTGGCTTAAACCACTGAGCCACCAGGCGCCCCTCAAAACAAAAAGATTTTTTAAAACAGAGGTATCCTCCCTGCATTCACTGAAAAAGCAGTATTGAATATAAAGATTATGCAACTCTTACTAGAATAGAAGGCTGAGTGGTGGTAGTAGTTTAAGAAGGGTATAGATGTTGTATAAAGAGGAGTAGAATTGTTATAACGTGCTGATGTCATCCTATAGTCTTATTTTTTTCTTTACTTAGAAGATGGGTTATTGCAGATAAAATTAAGGATCTTAAGAGATCCTCCTGGATTGTCCAGGTGGGCCCTAAATCCAGTGACAGTTATCCTTATAGGAAACAAGCACAGAAGACAGGGGGACGAGGAGAAGGACACAGGAAAACACAGCCAGAGATTGGCATGAAGTAGCACCAAGGAACTCCAGGAGACACCAGAATCTGGAGGCAAGGAAGGGTTCTCTCAGAGAGCCCCTTGCTCACTTACTAAATCTTTTAGTAAACTGCAGAAATTAAAAAAGGGCAATTTGTAGAATGGACATGTGGTTATATCTTAATGGTGTAAAATATATAAATACTTATGGATTAAAATATCCATATGTCCACCCCTAACTGTTAATAATACTGCCTCTAGAGAATGTGTTAGAGCTGGAGACAGAGGGGGAATTTTGCTTTTTACACTATACATTTTTTAATTTTTTACTTTCTTTTATATTGGTATGCATTTCTTTTTATAATTTAAAATTGATTCAGAAGATAATGAAGAGGAAGTAACAGAAGGGGAAAAGAAAGTGAAATGAATTCCTTCCTCTGAGTGTTTGTTCATCCCATTTTTCAAGGCCCATGTTAAAACCTTTCTTCTTACATGAGGTCTCAACAGAACTCTGAACTCCAGAGGTATTTTACATATCGTCTACCCTACATATTTGGGATTTAGAAAAGTGTTGCTTGAAATAGTAGATCCTGAAATCACAGGGTCCTCAAGAAATGTTTATCATTCTATTAAGAATATCTTATATTTGCTAAAAATGCACTGCATTATCTACCATGATGAAGAGAAGAAAAAAGATAATATTTTGAGAAACATGGACTTTAATTAAATACCATAGTCTTAAAGTTCTGAGTTGATTAGTGATTTAGAAGAAAAAAATACAACCTTAAATAATTACTCAGTTTTAATAAAGGAAGACTTCAGGTTTTTTGAACATGTATATTTATTTTTAAAAAGCAATCTAAGTTTTAAAGACCATTAAAACTCATATGAATGTCTAATACATGATACTGTCCAACTGTACCAATCCAGTGTTCCTCAATCCATTGTCGTTACCATTTCCTACAAAAAGCCTGCCCTGCCCTCTTGTGGTGAAGTCTGTCCAAGCAACACGCATAGGGGAAAGCTAATCCAAAATGTATATGCCACTGCAATCAGACTTCCTATTCCTTTCATTGATGTTACGGAAGAAACGGGAATTGTTTGATGTATATGAAGGCATGGCAGCAATACCTCCAAGAGCTAATCTTAAATACTTGGATGTAGACCTTTGTTTCTTTTTGCATTGCTAGTTGTATAGTTGATGATGGTTTTGATAGTTGGATATTTATCCTTCACTTGAAATAACTGAAAGAAATAGATATGATATGTCAAAGTTTTCATAATTAAGAACTAAAAAATAATCTTATTCCAATACCAAGAAAAAAATCACACCTGAGTTTATTATACTTCAAACAATATTATATACATGCCAGTATCTCAAAAATATGAAACAATATCATCTCAATTATTAGATTATAATGCACAGATAAAAGAGGTTTGGTTTTATTCCAATGCAGAATTAAATATAGAAAGGCTTTATGTATTGTCTATTGATTTTTCAACATAACTGTGCCTTGTACACCACCTAGAGGAAATTTGTAAAATTTATCCTGAACCACTTGTACTGATTGAACACTCTCACCATGAATTATAAAATGGAAACTATTTTCACCTGCCTGACATGATTTTCAGTAGTCAATGATTTTCAATGATGAAGTCAGATGTCAGTTGGAATCTAACATGGATATTTACAGTTGAAATTACTTAAAATTTTTTTCATGAATATAATATAAACTCCAATTTCTCTTAGTAAATTAGAGAGCCTAAAGCTAGATCTTCTTTAACATTAAACCAACTCTATTTTTTTAAGTTAAATGTAACACTGTGTTACCAACAGATAGTTTAAACAAGTAAAAGCCTCTCTCCTTAGTTCTCCATAAAAAAGCAAAATCTGTATGACTGACCGGAAAACTGAAAGGTAGGTTATAAAAACTTTCAAACCTAAATGTTTTATTACCAAAAGAGAAGGGAAAAGAATTGAACTTCATTACCAAAAATGTTTGGCAAATATCCTTCTGGGTCTCATAGCATCATTGTGGTTAAGTGAGCTAAATTAATAGTTACCCTACCTCCTATGAGTAAATATTTTTATATGTAATTATTTTTAATTATATATTTTTAATATGTAACTCTGTCTTTATAGAAGACACTTATTTTCCACTTATATTCCACTTATTTTCTAATAATAATTATTACTATGACTTACAAACACATATTTTTAAATAGGAAGAAGCTTCTTACTCTTACTATCCTATATTGAAAGCACTTAATCAGAACTAAAATTCTATGCCTTCATTTCTTCTCACATTACAATCTTTCTTCCTAATTAGTCTCATTCTATAATAAAGTCTTAGATAAATGCCATTGACTCCAAGTTAATACCTGTAATAAAGCTCTCATATCTATATATTCAAAAGCCAACTTAGGGAAGGATGCTTGGGTGGCTCAGTTGGTTAAGTGTCTGCCTTCAGCCCAGGTCATAATCCAGGCGTCCTGGTATTGAGTCCCACATCAGGCTCTTTGCTCAGCAGTGAGCCTGCTTCTCCCTCTGCTTATCACTTCCCCTGCTTGTGTTTTCTCTCTCTCTCTGACAAATAAATAAATAAAATCTTTTAATTTTTTTTTTTTAAGCCAACTCAGAATGTCTACTTGCACCTCTCAGGGGCATTTCAACTCAACATTGTTCAGAACCATCATTAATCTTTGCCCCAAAACTTGCTTCTTCTGCAGTTCTCCTTGGTTTGGACTATGGTGCCATGAAACTTGAAAGTTATCCTTGAAAACAGCCTCTCTGTCTCATTGCAAATCTAATCCATTGTCCAGATCACTGATTTAGCTTCTAAATGACTTTTAAGTCTGTTTACTCCTGTCCACCTCCACTCCTGAAGTTCTATTTCAAACAGCCCACACTTCTGGCCCGGACAATTATCATAGTTTCCAAACTCATCTCCCTTCATCAATACTGCCTATACTCAATTCAACACCTAACAGCTAGACTGTTGTTTTGTTTTGTTTTGTTTTCACATTGTTCCCACCCCCACAAACCCTCTTAAAACCTTCAGTGGCTTCCCAGGGCTCCTGGGGATGGAGGTTTCAGCTCTGAAGCTACCTAAGAAAGCCCCGTTTCCCCAGCCTCATCTGGCCAGTACCTGTTTACCCCTCTCATGTCACCCAACTCTTCCATGCTGTAACCACACGAATTCTCTCAGTTCTAGGCACCATTCTCTTGGAATTTGTAAGTACAGATGCTTTTTGCCAAGAACATTCTTCCTCCCACTCTATTGTAATCTACCTCATTCTCAGTTATCCCTTGTTTCTCAATTCAAACTCACTTTCTCAGGAAACTGCCTCCTGAAATTAGGCCAGATGCCCTCTCTTACCTGCACCCTTTGGTATCCCCATGAGCATAGAAACACTCTGTGGTCTTGCTTTTCATTCTATTTTCAATACATGGCATAGAATTAATAAGTACTTAATAAATATTTATTGGGGGCGCCTGGGTGGCTCAGTGGGTTAAAGCCTCTGTCTTCAGCTCAGGTCATGATCCCGGGGTCCTGGGATCAAGCCCCGCATCGGGCTCTCTGCTCAGCAGGGAGCCTGCTTCCTCCTCTCTCTCTGCCTGCCTCTCTGCCTACTTGTGATCTCTATCTGTCAAACAAATAAATAAAATCTTTTAAATAAATAAATAAATAAATATTTATTGGATGAGCAAATGAAGTCATGAATGTCAATGGACCTTTCTATCATTATAAGAAAAAAAAAATCAGATGAAAGACAATGTAACTGTTTATCTCTTCTCTTTCTCAAGACTCAGTGGAAATAATAGTAGAGGTATATACAAAAGTGGTATAAACAGCAATGAAAAAGAAAATGAAAGCAGGACAGCCCGCAAATGATCTCAACAAATTTGGGGAAGACTGAAAGGAGATAATGAACCAATGACTGATAAAGTAAAGGAAATTGCTATAAGGTATATACATAGAAAGGGCTATATAGGAAGTTAATCTGCCCAGTGGAATCCAGAGGACTGAGAACTTTGAATTGCCACCTACAGTGGAGAGCAGAAGTGAGGCACAGGCTAAAAATGTCGAGATTCACTGAAAGAGTTCAGACAAAAGGTGTTTTCTCCATCCACACCCACCTCTGTCACCGAATATCTTTCTCAAAAGGTCTGTCACCTAGCATTTTCCCTCATCACAGCTCTTAGTGAAAGAAAGGAAAAGAGAAAGAAATAATGGAGGGGGGGTGGATGGAAGAAGGGAGGAAGGGAGGGGTAAACGCAGTCATTATCTTCTCTATAACAATTAAAAACACTGCTTGGAGGAAGTAGGGCAGCTTGTGTGGGAGTTGGAACTCTGACATTTTAGAGTCCCAATGATAATGTTCAGTTCCCCACCCACACACCTTAAAACAAAGCTTGCCAGCACATTCACTGCCTTGGGCAGTCATTCACTCAGCTTTTCTGTTACCTCTGAAAAATAAATGGACAGGCAAAGACCATCGAAAATCTGAGGGGAAGAAACCTACAATATGAATGAAAAAGATCAAAATAAACAAAAATGACTCCAGGGAAAAACATAGATAACTCATCAATAGAGGGATCTTTAAAAAATACTTCTTATTATATCTTCAGAGATATTCAAGAAGATATTCAGAGATATTCAAGAAGACACCATATAATAAAAGGGGTCATCTGGGTGGCTCAGTGGGTTGAGCGTCCCAGCTCCTGATTTTGGTGCAGGGTCATGACCTCAGGGTCGTAGGATGGAACCCTGCATCATCTAGCTCCTCACTCAGCAGGGAGTCTGCTTGAGCTTCTTTCCCTCTGCTGCTCCTCTGAACCAATCCCCCCACCGCTCTCTCTCTAAAATAAATAAATAAATCTTTTAAAAAACCAACATTATAAAAAAAGTTGTTTGCTTTTTTTTTTTAAATGAGTGCTGTGAAGTGTGTAAACCTGGTGATTCACAGACCTGTATCCCTGGGGCTAATAATACATAATATGTTTATAAAAAAATTTTTTTTAATTAAAAAAAAAAGATTTAGATGTGGATCATGATGCGGTTCAGTTATTAACCTGTAAAGGATTGGTAGTTTTAGCACATTTCCTCTTCCGAGAATATTGCTCATTTCCTCTGTTCACAAGGGTAGAATTTAAACTGGGCTGGACCTGTTATATGAAATCTGCCTTAGATATAAATTTGTGTCAGGAATTTAGGAAATCCCAGGTCGAATAGAGATTTCCCAAATTTTCTAATAGACTTAGCAAAAAATAGTTTTTCTTCCCTCATCTATAAAATACGAAAAATAATACACCTCTTCATAACATTCTTTTGAGTAGGAATGGATGTTAAACAACATAAAAATGTCTTGGCATAAAGTAAATTTTCAGTAAATATAGCTGAATACCAGCTATTATTACTGGTATCACCTTTATCCAGGATTGCAAAAATGGTAGGTTATGCATATTTGGCTTCAGACACCATCTTGCTCATCACATAAGGAATGTCTGAACAAAAACGTAAAGCCAAGGAAAATAAACTCTTATGGATGAAGAAAGAGTTAGTGGCCAAAGCTTACTGACTGGGTCCATAGATCCAACCATGCCTGAATGCCAGGATATTCTATTGGAATTCTGAAATAAATGAGCCAATAAATTTCCTTAAAAAAAAAAAAAAAAAAACAAGAACAAGAACAGGATGGCATTAAAAATTAAAAACCAGAAATCAAATGTGTTAAATTAAAATATGTTTCAAATTAAAATACGAAAGTTAAAAATTTTATAGAATAACAGAATAAGATAAGAAGTAGAAAATATCAGAGAAAATGAGACGTAGATGATTCCTCTAAGATGTCTGACATTAGAGGGAACAGAGATTACAGAAAGGAGGGGATAATAGTAATAAATAATAATCGCCATCGTAGAAGAAATCTCCTACAGCTGAAGTACTTCAGTGAAAGTCAGGTTGAAAGAACCCACGAAGTGTCTGGCTCAATAAATAAAACAAAGACATACACAGAGCCATATCATTGTAAAACCTGAAAACAACACATAAAAACAATATAGTTAAATTTTCCAGTGTTGAAATTTAAAAAAAAATTCCTTAAAAGGGAATAAAACACAGACTATCATCAGAATTATCACAGTACTAGATGATAGAAAACAATGGAAGAATGCTTTCAAAATTCTAAGGGAAAATGATTTTCCCTTATATATTATATAATTGGTTTTCCCTTATATATTATAAAAATCTGTATAGTAAAACCATTCATCAAATGTGAGGGCGGAAAAAAAATATTTTCAGACATGTAAGCCATCAGAAAGTTTAGCTACCATGGAGGTATCTGAGGAAATTCCTTTAGGATATACTCCAACAAAAAGGAAGAAAATGCCAAGAAAGAAAAAAATGCTAGGACACAGTGAATCCTACTCAGAGGAGCAATGAAGGCGAGTTCCAGGATGACCAGAACAGCAAGTAATACAAGAAGAAGGAGAGCTCCAAGCAAAAGAATTCGGTGGTAAAGAGGTCCACAGTATCATAGACCATATGACAAGAAGTTTGAACAAAATTTAATTGTAATAATGACAAATAATGCAAGGAAAAAAAGACACCAATTAGAAATTCCACAAGAAACAACTTAAAAGAAATAAATAAATGTAGTGCTCAATTTGACTTTCAGAGATCACTATTTACACAATCACAATAACATTTTCAGTGTCTACTGAATTTTATATTGTAGAATCAACTTATGGACAATATATGAAAGTATCATGGTTACAGAGTAGAATGTAAGGGGTGTGCACTTCAATAAAAGCAAAAGTACAGTGACAGAAGGGGACAGGTGGAAAGGAAAATAGGAGAATTGAAAGAATGAAGAGGGCCTGTGTTTTATAGAATAGAGACAACAGCTACTCTCTGTAGTTTGAGAAACAAGCAATAAAGGTAGTAAAAAAATTATACTACCTCAACTAAACTAAAGCTATAGCGTAGAAGATCAAATTTTTGATAGAAATATATTTGGAGATGGAGAAGTTTTCAAATTTGGTAAAAATAAGCTAACTCCTCAACTATCATTGCAAGAAGTCAATAAATATTACTGTATACTGATTGTATACTGTAAATGTATACTGATATATTTAGGAATAAAGCACACTTTGGAGATATCTTAGAGATTTACTAGCTTAACCCCACAATGCCCATTTCCTCATCTGTAAAATGAGAATAATAATAGTATTTCATGGTGTTTATCATGAGGATTATGTGAGCTAATGTATGTAAATCCCTTATAATACCTTGTGAGTGCCACATACAAATGGACAGATAATGTATTTGATGCTTTTAATGACTAGTACCGGTGGAGATGAGGAAGGGAACTACGGGGCTCTTAATTTTCACTATTTATCCTTTATTTTACTTTTTTTTAACAAGGATACTGCTTTGATAACAAAAGTCACTTGTTCAAATAACTTTAAAAAATCATGTTTTACCATTAAATAAGGTTACTTCCAAAGCTCAGAGATGCCAAATTTAAACGTACACAATGAATTTTTAAGCTTTGCTATAAACTAGTAAAAACCTAGGTAAGGTCAAATTGAATTAAAGGATTAATTTGAGTGCTACTACCAAATTCTCATTCTTCTGTGATTTTTTGGGCAAGAGTGTTTGGGTGCTCTACTCCTCTTTGCTAGGGTACGTGATTGTTCTTTTCTTTTTCTTCTTCCCTTTCTTTCATTCCCACCCCTCCCCCACCTCTTTTTCTCTTTTATTGTCTTCTCTCCCTTTGTTCTAGTTGCCCTGCCTCTCGGCTTTAGAATGCTAGTGGCCTTACGGCGCTTGCTTATCCCCGTTGGAGGTATTTAATTTTCAGTGGCTTGGTGACCATGAAAATAGATATTTGAGAAATTAAAATTTGTTGATTTCTGTAACATAGTCATTATTGTAATACATGTCATAAATGCAATTTACTCAATATTATAAGTATAATGCTGAAATGATTTCCTAAGATCTCAGAAATGACCATACATTTTAAATTTAAGAAAATAATTTTTAAAAACTTTTAAATAAATGTGAACCATACTATAAGAGTATTCCAAAATTCTATTGTCCTAATGAATCATTGAAATAACTCAGAGAAATCATGTCTTTAACATCATCTAGACATTTTTTGAAAAAAAATCATACCTGCCAATAAAATCATTTCTTATCATTAATTTAAAGAAAACTGATATAATGTTAACTACACTTCATTTTTATAAAAAAAAAAGGGAAGGAAAGAAAAAAGAAAAGAAAGGATAAAAAAAAAAAAGAAAAAGAAAGGAAAACTTATGTTAACCGAGGAGGAAAAAAAATCTGATCCTCAGGAATACAACTCTGAAGTATACTCTGTGATGTAGTTTTGTTAAGAATAAGCAATTCTAGCGCTGGGAGAGTGGAAATTAGGAAATTAATCATATTAAACACCATTTGGGGGCTTCTTAAGATGAGATTCAAATTTCTTTGGTAGGTTTTTGGGGTTTTTTGTTTGTTCGGTTGGTTGGTTTTTGTTTTGTTTTGTTTATTTTCAGCATAACAGTATTCATTATTTTTGCACCACACCCAGTGCTCCATGCAATCCGTGCCCTCTCTAATACCCACCACCTGGTTCCCCCAACCTCCCACCCCCCTCCGCTTCAAACCCCTCAGATTGTTTTTCGGAGTCCATATAGTCTCTCATGGTTCACCTCTCCTTCCAATTTTTTAAGTGAGGTCTCTTTTTGTGGTTTTGTTTTTAGCTCAGCATAGTGCACACATCTGCAGGTCGCAGCAGTAACGCAGCGCGAACAGCAGAGGGAGCCGAAGGGGCAGGCCAGAAGGTTAACGTCAGAAAGCATTTCGCCACCCCCTAACCCTGCTTGAACTTTTCAGGAGCGTGCATATGCAAAACTCGGCGCCATGAGAATGTGCAAAGCATATACACGGAAATAACTGGGAGGTTTCTTTATTCTTAGAAGTGGTATTAAAAAAAAAAGGCCAACTGTCCTTAATGGCCCCCACTATTGCCAAATATTATTTCTGAGACAAATACAATGTGGGAAACGTCTTATTGTCAATTTATTTTTTGAATACTCTGGAAGCATCATTTCAAATATTTCAGCACCTCTATAAGGATCCAAGGCTCCTTACCTGAAGATTTTCCACATGGGGTTGGGAGGTAAACCAAAACAAATCCCTTGACTTCTCCAAAGAAGAGCTTTTAGGGTGGCCCTGTTACAGACTTACTCCCACAAATGAAGCATGTTTAAATTCCTTTTCACTATCTCTTTTCTATTGTCTCATGTTTCTCTCACTTATTTTCTTCATATATTTCTTTTCCTTTGAATTTTACTTACTCATTTTTCTTTCATTTCCACAACTCCTTCTCTTCAAATGTCTCCCAATTATTCTTGCCTAGTTTTACTTTATTTCTTGTTCCAATCACATTTTGTTTATTTATCTCTTGTTCTATCACATTTTATACTTATGTTTTTGTTGCTCTTTCATTTATAATATTTTTTCTCCTTCATCTGGTCTTTTTTCCATCAATAAAATTCCCTTTGTCTATAATCTTAGCCATCGTCTCAAGAAAATATCTCTTTTTTCACATTTATTACAAAGCTATCTCTTTTCCACTTCTCTGTCACGGAGATAACAATATCTGCGACTTTATTCACTCAATTAGTTATTTTATAAATGCCTGATAGATGCTTACACTGTATAAGACATTACTAGGCACCAGGGCTGGGGGCGGGGGGTAGCAAGAAGGAATGAATAAGGAAGACAAAAATGAACAAAACAGAATTCCTATCTTCTGTTGTCCATAACATAGTAACAGACACAAATAAACACAAAAGCAGTATAATATCAGTACCATCAGAAAAATATATTTTTCTCTGGGGATATAGGATAACATGAAAACTCTTTATAAAGAGGCAATCTCTATGAGGAGTCTTGGGGAATGGAAGAGTATCAATGAGTATAGCGAACAATAATAGGAGGTGAAAGGGAATGATTGTGGAAGAAGAGCTGGGAATTTTGTTCGTTATTTGTCAGACAATAAAGGTGATCCTTCTGCAATATTCATAACAGGCTCTGCCTTTTGGTAAACCTCTACCACCTTTCTGTAATCTCAATGGGAAGGACTGAATATTGCAATTACCAATTCTCATTCTTTTTAATCTTTTTTTTCTATTGTAAAATGTGTAAAAAGAGTACTTAATTCATCAGGGTTTGGCGACAATTGAATGAGTTAATATATGTAAAGTACTTTCAACTGTTCCTGGAACATATTAAGCACTGTAAAAGTGTTTCTTCTTGTTGGTATTTTTGTTATATTAAGGGTTAACTGAGGACAACTCAAATGCTGTATGCTCCTTCCATGAAGCTTTTTCTAATCTCTCCAAACCTCTCTGATCTTTTATTTCATTGTTGTCCTTGTTCGTGTTACCTAGTTAATATTTAATTACTCTGTAATTACTTTGTGTATTTTCATTTTGTGTGATCATAAGTTCCTTTGGCAGGTACCACAAAGCATTGTATATTTGTTTGATTTGTGGAACTAATATGATTGAGGACACCTAATAAGACTCAAAGAAACATTAGCTAAACTAATCAATGCGTTCCATATCTTACAAGTTAATAAGTAACTAGTATGAAATATAAGACTACTCATTTGTTAGTGAAAATTGAAAATTATAAATATGTTTGGGCAATATCTTAAAACTGCTTAAAAAAAACACAAAACAAACAGTATTTTACTCTTTGGGGGTTATTTGACAGTATCAGGGGACAATTCTTAGACATTTACTATTACATAGCAATTTATCCACAATGAATTCATTAGTTAACTAAATTCTCACAACAACCTTATGAGATCTTGCAAATGAGGCTCAAAGAAATCCATGGTCACACTGTCGATAATAACGACAGAGCTAGGGTCCAAATCTGTGTCTAAAAACTCCAAGTATTGTTGACCCTTACTTAACACGGATTTGAACTACACAGCCCCACTTGCAAGCAAAGTTTTTTCAATACAGTATAGTGCTGTTCATATATTTTCTCTCCCTTTGATTTTCTTTTTTTTTAAGATTTTATTTATTTATTTGACAGAGATCACAAGTAGGCAGAGAGGCAGGCAGAGAGACAGGAGGAAGCAGCCTCCCTGCTGAGCAGAGAGCCCAATGCGGGGGCTCAATCCCAGGACCCTGAGATCACGACCTGAGCTGAAGGCAGAGGCTTTTACCCACTGAACCACCCAGGCGCCCCTCTCCCTTTGATTTTCTTAATAACGTTTTCTTTTCTCTAGCTTACTTTATTGCAAGAACACAGTATATAATACATATAACATACAAAATATGTATTAATCAACTGTTTCCATTACTGGTAAGGTTTCAGTCAACAGTAGCCTAGTAGTAGTTAAGCTTCTATGGAGTCAAAAGTTATACATAGATTTTTGACTGCACAGGGGGTGGGAGGCTCAGTGCCCCAACCCCCACATTGTTCAAGAGTGAACTATATGTGCTCTACTAAGATAACTGGAGGGGAAAAAAAAGGTTATTTTTCAGCAAAACAGGTATATTAATAGGCAAAAAATTATGGAGATATAAATAAGTGAGAATAAAAAATCAAAATGCGTATTTCTAGAGTTATCCAAGAAAAGCTAACAAGTACTATCACATGTTGAAATTTAATTGATTTTTTTTATTTTTTTAAAGATTTTATTTATTTATTTGACAGAGAGAGAGAGAGAGTACAGCAGGGGAGCAGCAGCCAGAGGGAGAGGAAGAACAGGCTCACCAAGCAGGGAGCCCCATGCAGGACTCGATCCCAGGATCCCGGGATGCTGACCTGAGCTGAAGGCAGACACTTAACTGACTGAACCACCCAGGCACCCCGAAATTTAATTGATTTAAAAGGTTTGAATCAGGGACGCCTGGGTGGCTCAGTTGGTTAAGCAGCTGCCTTTGGCTCAGGTCATGATCCTGGCGTCCTGGGATCGAGTCCCACATCGGGCTCCTTGTTCTGTGGGGAGCCTGCTTCTCCCTCTGCCTCTGCCTGCCACTCTGTCTGCCTGTGCTCGCTCTCTCTCTCTGACAAATTAAAAAAAAAAAAAAAAAAAAGGTTTGAATCATACAAGTTTATTGCAAAATCTCAAAACATATTAATATTGAAATTCTTCAATGATGAGACAAATACTTTCATCTTACAGACGGTATGGAAAATGTTGGGCACATACTTATCAAGGGAGCAAAATTCATAATAACAATAAGGTACTCTAATTTTTATTTCATGTTTTTAAGGATCAGCTTATATTTTTTCTTGACCCCATGAGTAAGCCATTTCTTTAATAACTTGGAGTAGAACTAATGCATTATTAAATAGAGTTTGCCTTTGGGTCAAGTCCTTTAGCCAGCTCTGGTTATTAACTTAGTTGATAGAGTGTTATGGAAAATTTGCTCTTCTCATGCATTCATTTATTCATTTTTCAAAAAATATTTATTGAGTATCTATATTGTGCCAGGCAATTCCTCTAGGATCTTGAGATACATCAGTGAGAAAGCAAAGATGCTTACCCTTGCAAGTAAGAAAGATAGGAAAAAAAGATCATTGCCCTAATAAAAGGGATTAGGGATGCATGAAAGGGTGGTGGAAAGAAATCGTTGCAATTTTTAAAAGGCTGGTCAGGATGGTCTTCATAGAAAAGATGGCAGTTGAGCAAACACTTGAGAGCAGGGAGTTAGCTCTGAGATACTGAGGAAAATGCATTCCAGGCAAAGAAGCTGTTTGTACAAAGACCCTAAAGCAATGTGTTCGTGATGTGTTTGAAGAGTTAAGGAGTCCAGTATATCTGGGAAGAAATGAGGGTAGGAAGAGATGAACTTGTTGGCTTTTTTTTTTTTTAATATTTGTTTATTCATTTGAGAGAAAGAGAGAGAGAGCAAGGGGAAGGGTAGAGGGAGAGGGAGATAAGCAGGCTCCCTGCTGGATCCCAGGTCCCTAAGTTCATGACCTAAACCAAAATCAAGTGTCAGATGCTTAACCAATTAAGCCACCCAGGTGCCCTGAACTTGTTGGCTTTTTCTTAAAGGGAAATAGAAAGACTTTGCAGAATTTTGAGCAGAGTAGTGACATGTTTGGATGTATATTTGCAGTTAAAAATAAATAGCATAAAGCCATATAAAAACTTAAAGTAGGCTAGCAAAGGGGAAAAATGATTTGACTACTTTTAAAATACTGATAAATTTTTCTCTTCTTAGATATTAAAAATTGTATATTCCTTAAACCTTTTCTAGTTCATGATATATCATGGGCTAAACCATAATTCTAACAGAGAGAAATAATTATCTTTTCACCTAGGCTTAGAATAATGCCTTCTTATATCATCATAAAATTTTGATATTAAAATAAAATATTAATAGCCTTTAAAATATATTTATCATTGTATCCAGTCATAAATCAACTAGGTTAGTAAATGTTTGGATTAGTGTTGCTTTAATAAGCAGAATGGTTGGATTTTTTGAATGACCTGAGTTTTCGGTGCACCTGAAGGTCATGAACCTCAGGCAGAGAGCACATTAGCAGTCTCAGTTGCAGGACTTCCAACAATGCCAGTGTGCAAGGGAGGAGGAGGAAGTAGGTAAAATCAGAGTAGGAGAGGGAACCTGGCTGCGGCCCAGATGGGAGGGGCTGGCCAGCAGATCCTATCACAGTATTCAATGGGTGTGGTGAATTGCTTCCCTACTTAGGCCTGCACGGATGCCCAGAAAAGGGAAGCCAAGGAATAGCTGGGCTGCTGCAATGCTCACCTAGGTATTAGTTTGCCAAGGCTGCCATAAGAAGATGTCACATCTTAAGAAGAAGATGTTGTATCTTAAACAACAGAAATTTATTTTCTCATTGTTCTGGAGGCTAGAAGTATAAGAGCGAGGTTTTGGGGTTTGGTTTCTTCTGAGACCTCTCTCCTTGAGTTGCACCTGGCCACCTTCTCACTCACTGTGTCCTCAAATGCTTGCTCCTCTGTCTGTGTGTTGTCTGTGTCCTAATCCCTTGTTATAAGGACACCTGTCATACTGGATTAGGGACCATCCGTGTGACTTCATAAATTACCTCTTCCAGGGCCCAATCTCCAAACGGTGCCATTCTGAAGTACTGGGAGTTAAGATTTCAACATATAAATTGTGTGGCCTGAGGTGGGAGACACAATCCGAACCATAACACCTAGCATCAAGATCTAAAGGAGCTATCTGGTGGAAGCAAGACTCGGGACCAGAGCACCCAATGATGTAACTAAGCACTAGGCAAAGCAGGAGAACCAAACATGTTTTTGTTTGTGCTTGTTTTGTTTATTGCAGATATTTATGTTTTTAAAAAGTAGCAAAGCAGTCATCATGAGAAATGCAGAACTTGATTGCACTTTCTTTACTTAGTATCATAGAGTCTTACTATGAGGACTAAGAAAGCAACAGCCCAGCCTAGAGGGTGGGCATTCCAGGCAGGGCCCTTGATCTAGCATTGGAATTGGGGTGCAAATCAGGAAACTATGACTGAATCCAGTCATAGGGTCCAGAAGAGTACAGAGAGTCAGAAGGGAAGACCGTCATTATTGACAGGGAAAGCCAAGCGCTCACTCCAAGCACACCAGCTAGGAGACTTGGGGTACTACATTTGGTTGGAATTCCTTTAGGGTCCTCGAAGGGTAAATCCTAAGTAAAATTGAGGGAGGACATGGCTTTAAAGTAAACAAAGTTCCAGATCAAACAGCTGAATATGTATCATACCTATTGTGAATGTATGAAAATGTGATCAAACCTCTCTAGGTCTCCGTTTCAGTAAATATCTTCATAACACTAGTTCGTTTCCTCTACCCTTTCCGCATAGCTGACAAAGACTACGGTAGATCATTGCTGACAATGATGAGTTTAATCCATTGCAAAGTAAACTAGAACTAAACTGGCCCAGAAGCAGCATATCTTCAGCCACCAGTGCCTGCAAAGTCATGTGTAATAAAATGTATATAGTTTTCTGGCTTTGCATCAATTTATTGTGAAAACAGCAAAGAATAAAGGTACTCCTTTAATTTCCACCTAATAGTCAAAACTCCCGGTAGCACCAAATATTAGATCCTTCTCTATCAAACTTAAATGTTTTCTATTGCCATAGAAGCATGATGTTGATATTTCTCGTTGCTAGGAAGCGTCATACTGCTGGATCCATACACAATAGCATTCTGTTAGTTCAAACCCGGGGCTTTTTAATCAGCAGGACGTTCTTTTTATATACCAGTACAATAATAGAAAGTATAGATTTACCATGCAAATTCTACAAGAGAATCTGATTTCACTAATCTGGAAAATAAAAGCATGAGTATTTAAAGACACATCTAAGGATTTTTTTTTTTTTTTGGGCAGCATCTTTCAGAGTGAAATAAATAAATAAATGAAGGCCTTGAAACAAAGAGGATGCCCATCAGTAAGTAGCAAAATGGCTGAATATATTGTGCTTCACACACACCATGGAATACCATGGAGTCATTAAAAGAAGTAAATTATAGCTATGTCAGTTGACTTGAAAGAATTTCCAGCATGCCTTGTCAAGCAAGAAAAGCAAAATGCATAAAATTATGTATGTGCTGCAATGTTCACTGGAGTGTTACTCACAATAGCCAAAAGGTGGAACCATTTAAAATTTAAAATGTATTAATTTTAATTTATATTTAATTTTAAATGTTATTACATAATTCTTAATAATTTATAACTTAAACATATTGATGTAACTTTAATTTTTCATTTTTTGCAACTTATTTTAAATAATATTTTATGAAATATATTCAAATTTGGATTTTAAATATAATTGTTCACTGAAGATGATTACATTTTTAATACTTTGATCATTACTGTCAATAGAACACTAATCATGTGCAAGTCTTGATAGCAACCTAACTAATGATTTTGCTGAAATAAAGGCAAGAAAACACAATTTTATAGAATAAATATATGATAATTTATGAATTACATATGTATGTATTTTATTGGTCATCTAAGACACCACTTCCCAACCAACAGAATGCCAGACAATGATAATTAAATTTGGTCTTTTTGGATATTTACCAACTTAGTGTGTTATAAAACTATAGCTTTTTACATATCTTTCAAATTTATTATTATGAAGACATTTATCAAGGTAGAAAGAAAGAACATATTTTATTCAACAGTTTTGTTAACTTGATATGTGATCTTTAAGTGTTCTAATATATGTGTGTGGGCCTCCATTTTTACCTTGACCCAGTCTACCCAAGTCTCTGGGACTGACCGGGAAAGCCTTCTGAATACGGGACAGGACCTATGAGAATCAAAGATTAGGGTACCTACAGAAGGGCATAGGCTCTGGCTCAAGATATCCTGAAGCCTAGGTTAGTCAACAGTAGAGAAAGCCTAGCCAATACACATATCCTGAATTCAGATCACCAAGGAAAAATCATGTCCACATCCGTTAGCCGAATTAACAAAATGTGTGGTGTTGATGAGAAAAATAAAATAAAATTAAGACAAAGCCTTCAGGGAGTAGGACTTTGTTTGGTCTTTCAAGTGCTAACTAACTACCCTTGGAGTATGCATTCCTAATTAGCGTATTTCGAATGTTAACTAACTACCCCAGGGTTAGATTACAATGAATTATCACATTATAGATCAGTATTTTAAAGTAAATTATAGCAAATGTGGTAATCCTCATAAGATCTTTATAAATAAGAACCCTGCCATTAATTAACAGTTCTTTCATGTGTTCTTCCAGTCCTTGATTCAAACAAGGCCAGATTTTTCTCTGGAAGGTCAGAAGTCATTCAGTTCTATCTATTCTAACCACACTTTGAGCACAAAACACTAGAAAGGACTTCTCCCTTTCCAGCTGGTCCCTGGATGCTGCTCATAGTACTGGGCTAGACTTTAAAGAGGTTAGATATGTTCCAGTAATTGCCACCTCCCCCTACACACCTCTCAGATCATGACACACATACATGACAGTGGTTACCTCCTAACTAAAGCCAATTTCTCCAATTTAATCTTGTTTTCAAGGTATGAGTAGATTTCTGTACTCAAGCCATGTAACCCAGCTCACTTAATTGTTGAAGGGGCTCAGATCTCCACCATCAAATGATTTGAATGCAATGATCATTGAAACCCTGTTGTCTAGAAAGATGAAGTCCAAACACCTATCTTAGCCACTACTTCTACTTGGAACAAGACTAGTCCCAGGGGAATGGAAACTAGAGCCCTAGCATGATGCTATTCTTAGAAATAATGGAAGGCTTCTTCTATCACAGACCATGTTGCTGATCTACTACATTTTTCTATTGCTTCTAGTCTTTTTAAGTTTTCTGGCCTTAAGTTTTCTTTCATGTCAATGTCCCTCTTCATGGGTCTGGGCCTCCTTTGGGATATTGATTTGCAGAATATATGGAGTTCTTCTATTCATCACCTAGCTGTTGGGATACCTGTGAAAGAGTACCTCCACCCTGCTTCCAGAAAGGCCAAGTAAGAACTGCATTTAAATTTTAGATCTCTCATCCGCACTGGCTGCTACATGAGTTATTTGGCTTAGCTTGATGAGTCCCTGCTTCCTGTCCAACGTCAATAACTGGAAGCAGCTAGAGTTAGTGTGACCAAACATCCTGGTTTCCCTGGAGCTGAGGGAGTACCTGAGGTATAGGACTTTCAGTGCTAAAGTGGAAAGTCCTGTGCAAACCTGGACTTACCACCTTTGTTGGGTGATGGGTCAGATTTTAGCAAATATGGCAATACAGTGGAAGTTTCATGTAGAGCAGTCCTACCCCCAGTCCAGAACAAGTGGCACTAACGCATGTTCTACTTAAAAGGCTTCTTCAGCCAGGGTCTCTACACTCAAGTTGTAGCCTTTGAAAAAAGAAGTTTCTTCTCTGATCTAATTAAAAACCTTAAGAAATTAACTTTCACAATTTTTTAATTGTGAAATAATTTCACAATTATTTAAAAGGTCACTATATGGTCTTTAAGCATTTTGCCACTGTTACCAAAGTGTTGGTTGTTTCAAAGACAAATGACCTCAAGCCTGGGACTCTAACATTTTATTAATGACTGGCATTTTCAGGATTCTGATATTTGCTCCGCTAATAGCTCCTCAATCGCATGTCTCTCAGTTGAGCTATCCTTAGGTTTTCCTTCTCTTCATTTTCTTCTCTTACAACTAAAAAGTTATACAGGCTGACACCTAATAAGTTACAAGGAGTTTCCTTACTATTAAGTAGAGTACATTCTATCCAAAGGGTTTCAAAAACCAGAATTATTCACTCAACGAATATTTATTGAGCAGTTCTTTTTTTTTTTTTTTTTTTTTAAATTTTATTTATTTATTTCACAGAGAGAGATCACAAGTAGGCAGAGAGGCAGGCAGAGAGAGAGATAGAGGAGGAAGCGGGCTCTCCGCCAAGCAGAGAGTCCGATGTGGGACTCGATCCCAGGACCCTGAGATCATGACCTGAGCTGAAGGCAGAGGCTTTAAACCACTGACCCACCCAGGTGCCCCTTATTGAGCAGTTCTTATGTTATTAGCACTATGTTTGCTGCTTAGGATACAACAGTGAACATTTGTAAGCACAGTTTTCCAGACCAAACCAGGCTGCTCAGAAGTAAATGAGCTGCTCAGAAGTAAAACAGCTGTGGGGTATAACCTTGAGGGTGAAGTTCCATGTACTATGGAAGCATAGGAGAGGGGCAACTAATCTCAAATTAGGGAACTACTGAAGACTAAATGGTCTTAATAGTCATCTGTCCAGGTATTCATTGATTAATTCAACAAATATTTATTGAGAGTTGAACATTTACAAGACACTGTGATAGCCATTGCAGATGAAAATAAATATAAATGGGACATAGTCTGTGAAAAATACATGTAAATATATAAGTACTATACTAAAGATCTCCAGGGAAGTTTCATGAAAAGAGATGACTTCTGTATGGAATTGTACTTGACCTTGAAGGTTAAGGAGAAATGTGAGGTATAATGGGTAGAAGAAGGGTCACTGAGACAACAGCTTGCAGAGATATGTAGAAGTGTGAAAGAACATGACCAATAGGGTATCAAGCAGTTAGGTTTGGCTAAGTGTAGGAGTAAGGTGAAGAGTGTAGCCAATGATAGGTGGCATCAGAGCACAAAATGTCCTTTATGCCATCTTAAGGGTGTGAATTTAGTTTGAAATTTATGGGAAGCTACTGACTGGTTTTAAGTCAGGAAGTGACCTTTTCAGATTTGTGCTTCAGAAAAATATCTCAAGATTATGAGGTGGGCTGAAGGAAGAAGTAATTTATCTGATTCTCAAAACCACTCTGTGTATAACAGGTATTTTCACTCACATTTTATGTATAAGCATCTAGGACTTGGAGGTGTCCAGTGATTTGTCTAATGACCCTGGGTCATTACAAAATTGAAGAAACTCAACACTTTGTCCAGATAGGATATAGATGAAAACCTCTATGCAGTTCGCTTTTGGTTTCAATCAGGCTATTCTTGACAATAATCTTTAAAAGCTTGTGTTCTGCTTGTACTGCTGATTCCAACTAGTTTTGCATAATTGATCAGATAGAATTTGTACAGTCTGAATCAGAGGCTTTGAAGCGTCAAAGTGTTCCACAATATTGCTTTTCCGTTTCCTAAGTAAAAGCCTAGGTCACTCATATTTTCTTTTTTTTAATCTTTTTTTTTTTATTGTGTTATGTCTTCTAAATCTTACACCCAGGCTGGAAATGAACCATGGAAATATTTTAACTTTTAAAATTTTGAGTCAATAGGAGGCAATTCACTTTAAGAAAGTGACATTATTATCCTCTAATATTGTAAAAATTTCAAAATTGTGGACACTGGGTCAAATCTGTTTTTCCTATATTAGTGGGATTTGTAAGCAGCAAATAATTGTGAATTAGCTTGATTTGGTTTTCCTCCCTTGTCAATTTTATAATTGAGCACAATACAAGTACAAATGGATCAATAATAATTTTCTCTTACCCTCAAAATGTCTCTAGTTAGTACTTTAAGTTTTAATTACAATAAATATTAAGGATTAAGTTCATGAAAAAGAAAACACAGTAGTTTAAATTATTTCTGGAACATCTGGATTTTGTTAAAAGGTGAAGGGTGAATAACAAATCTGTACAAGTTTGTAAAGGAAGGTCAGTTTACTAATTTTTCTTTCTAGAATAGTGGTTCTCAGGGTCAGCAATATCTGTATCACCTGGGTAGTTGTGAGAAATACATATTCTTAGCCTGAACCCCAGACCTACTGAGTGGAGTGGGAGGAAAAGCAGCAATCTGTTTTTCCAGACGCCCTCCAGGCATCTCTGACATAGGCTAAAGTTTGAGGCACACTGGTATAAAGGAAAAAAAAAACCCGATATGTTCCAGAGTATGGAAGAACATAGTTTCAGTTCTGAGCTGCTGGGTGGCTCAGTCAGTTAAGCATCTGCCTTTAGCTTGGGTCATAATCCCAAGGTCCTGGGATCAAGTACTGCATCAGGCTCCCTGCTCAGTAGGGAGTCTGCTTCTTCCTCTCCTCCTCTCTTCTGCTTGTGCGTGCTCTCTCTCAAATAAATGAACAAAATCTTAAAAACAACAACAACAACATGTTTTCAATTCAAAAGCCATGTGTTTTTAGATACACCATCTATTTCCTGGTCACATCACCAGGTTTCCTGGTTAATAACTTATCCTGTTAGCTGGCCTCATGAGTGGATAAATATTATCTATATGATACTTGTTATTTGTTGTAAATAAAGTATCCTCCCTCCAAGTGACTTGGCTGCATGTTTAAGTTTGAGAACCACTGGTCTGTAAGATGCAATATATTAAAAGCAGAGCAGCTACAGAAGTTGTAATGCTCAACGCAGAATTAAAATGCAGGGTGCCTTGTTAAAGAATGAAGAATTTCAGGACAGTGACAGAAGAGCATTAAACCAAACATTTGAAGTGCAGGGCCCTACAAACCCACAAGCCTACAACTACACAGGTCCAATGCCCAAAAAGCAGTTTCTGTTTGTATCTATACACATTTTTTTTTCAGATGCAAATAGTACAATGCCATGAAAGTAGGCCACATTTTCCCCTCAGAAACCATCAATCTTACCTTCTGAACTGTCACTCTCCATAGACAGATCATGCTCATTAGCCTCCCATTTTTGCTCATTGTTGTCTTCCTTTCAGCTATCCCAATGCAACTGTACTTCAAGACCCAACTTAAGGTCACTATCCTCCATGATGTCTTCCCTTACTACCTTAATTTACTTAACCCTTTCTAAACTTTCCTAGTATTTTTAATGTCGTCAATTTAGCTTTTTCTAAAAAAAATGATAATTGCTGATCGTGTTTATCTTGCTTCTCAAGTTAGAATATGAACATCTTAAGCACTGAGGTGGTGCCATCATCATGCGATGGAAAGAGCACAGAGTTTTTTTTTTTATATATTTTTTAAGATTTTATTTATTTGACAGAGTTCACAAGAGGGTGGAGAGACAGGCAGAGAGAGAGGAGGAAGCAGGCTCCCCGATGAGCAGACAGCCCGATGCAGGGCTCGATCCCGGGACCCTGAGATCATGACCTGACCAAAAGGCAGAGGCTTTAACCCACTGAGCCACCCAGGCGCCCCAGAGCACAGGGTTTTGAGCTTAATAAACCCTGGGGGTAAATTCCCTCTCTGATTTACTAGCTGCAGTACAGGTAAATTAATTCACTTTTGGGCCTCAGAATCTTCACTGTAAAAATGGAATGACAAGATCAGCTTTATTGGGTTGTTGTGAGAATTAGGAGAGATAATAAAACCCTGGGCATATATAAGTGCTCACAAATATTAGTTCTTTAATCCAGATATATTGGATATATCCTGCCATACACCTGATTTTGCTTCAGCAAACAGACGAGGGCTGAACACGAAGTCACAATTCAATAAACATTTGCTCACTGGAAATTGCCTGTATTTAATTTTTTAATGTATTATTTTACATGCACCCAGGAAATAAACCAATCCTGTGGTGAATTAGTATAAAATGTTATCTCTAACTTCTTTGTAAATTCGTGTATTCACATGCTGACTTTTGCAAAAAATAAAGTTTAATTTTGTATGATATTTCACATTGCCACACCCATTAATATTATCTTACATGGGTAAAAAGAGGGATAGTCGTATTTCCAATGAGGAGATAGCTAAGTCTGGCACTGACAGAATAAGGGATTACTCTAAATTACACAGAACCAGTGTAATTTAATATTCACTTACGTGTCCTTGAAGCTGGGTTTAAATTCAGATATACTGGCTCCTTGTCCACCCACCCCCCCTCACTATATCAGACAATCTCTGGGAAACAAGAATATACTGGTTAAGTATGTGCAGGAATAATTATTTTAATTTATTACAAGAGTGCAAGTGAAACTTTTTCTTTTTATGCCAGGCTTATAGTTGTCATTCAGTGTCTATTGAATTAAAAACAGCGTGTTAGTGCCTATTAACGTTCCTGGTTCACTGTAGTACATACTTATTAAGAGTTAATATTTAAATTCCTCTTTTTGATAAACGTATTTAATGTAACCATTTTCTCCTAATGAAAATTTAAGGGCAAGGTTTACTATTTTTAAGAGTTTCAAATTGAGGCCTAGCACATCACGTTTGAAAGCTGCTTCCCTCCCCTCCCCCTAAGCCCCATGTGAATTATTATACTTCCTCCTGACTGGTGCAATCCACACTTGCCCGCCAAACTGATGTCTGAAATACCCCTGAGGACTTTCTGTAGCCTCCCAGCCACAGCTCGGAAACCCAAAGCCGTTTACACGTGAAGCAACCAAACACAGTCCACTCAGCCTAAGGTCCGCTACAGTGACGGCTCCTGTATAAAAGGCGAATGAGAAGGCAGCGCCCCCTTTATTCCCACCCCCTCTTGTCGGCAGCATCCTATCGCTTTTCTTTGTTGTGCGATCCGCATCTGGGATTGGTCGGAAACAGGACCAGCGCGAGACCAGTGCGCACAGGCCAAACGCCGAGACTTGTCCGTCATGTGCAGCCGCCCGTCCACTCCGCCTCGCTGCGCGCCTGGCGAGGCTTGGGGGGCGGGGCCCGAGAGCTGCTGCGCCTGCGTTGTGGGCGTTCTCCCGGAGCAGCAGCTGCCGCCGCCGCCGCCGCCGCCGCCACTACCGCTGCCGCTACTGCTGCCGCCGTGTTCGGGTGTAGAATTTGGAATCCCTGCGTCTCGTTAACAATGAAGCAGAGTTCGAACGTGCCTGCTTTCCTCAGCAAGCTGTGGACGCTTGTGGAGGAAACCCACACCAACGAGTTCATCACCTGGAGCCAGGTACGGGTGAGGGCACGGCGGCCTCCGAACCCCCTGACTAACCGCCTCCTCTCTTCCTCCTGTGGGGTTGTCTGTCGCGGCCTGCGACTCGATGCCTTCTGCGAGGCGCGGGGTGGCGGGGTAGCGCGGGCCCCGGCGTTCAGTCTCGCTAGGGACCCTTGTATTGTTCGCGCGGGGAGCCGCGGGGGTCCGGGCCAGCGCTGCTGGCTCAGGCCGCGGTGGGGGAGGGGCAGCCCGCGCCGGGCGCAGCGGCCCGGGAAGCCCCGTAACGGTCCGGCCCCGTCCGCGTTCGGAACCGGCCCGGCAGCACGAAGGCGGCCAACGAGCCGAGGGCGCGAGAGCCACGTTATTGCACACTCATTCTCCGTCCTCCCTCCCGGCTCGCGGGCTACGAATCGCTGAGGACGCAGAGAGCCCTGGGCGCAGGGGTTTGAGAAATCTTTACCTCAGCGACCTGGTTCTCACTAAAAAATACACTTCGCTTTGCACCTGAATCTTTTTGAGAGCAGTCAGGGATATAGGAAAATGTTCAAACGCAGTAAACGCAGGCTACTGGTTGTCAGTAGGTTTCGAGATTTTATGTAGAAAATGGTACATCATTCTTTGCGAATTTTGAGCCGTTTGTAGAAACGTATTTTTATGATTATTTTAATAAAAGTGCTCTTATACATAGGTGTTCAGTAATTTAGAAGCTAAAATGAATCACTAAATTTCACTGAACAGTTGCTGGGAGAGTGGTATATGATGCCTTGAGTGTTGGTTTGATCGCAACTCTGCCACTAAACAGGGATGACCTTAGTCAAGCTCCTTATCTTGTCTGGCCTAAGTTTCATCGTCCTTACGATGAATGGGTTGCCTGGGTGATCCAAGACTCTACAAGTTCCAAATACCAAGATTCTAAGCAGAATGATTATTACATAAACAATGCATTTGCGTTCAAATGCACTCTCAGGCTTTTGGAATAATTTTGTAAAGTGGGGTGGATTTTTCTTATTTTAGGTGATCACCTGTTTGGGATATTTTCTTGTTTAGAGGGCTGGAGAACAGTAAGTGAAAACTACCCTCAGAGTGCCTGGCACCTGTTAAGTGCTGAGTAAATGTTGCCTACTGTTTTTCTCCCTTTTCCATTCCCTTCCTATTGTAGAAGCTCTCAGTTTTACTTACTTTTATCTTAAGAGGGAGCACTGTATTGAGTACATGAAGTTTTTGACCTCTGTAACACTGTATTCTTTCTCATATTACTGTCATTTGTTCATTTTTTTATACCCCTTCTAGGACTTAATTTTCTTGAAGGTCAGTATCATCAGCTGGATGGTGTGTATTAAGCATTCGATGAATCCTGTACAGTCATACAAAGAAAGGTGAAAATAATAAAGGCAGCCACCAGCATACACTTAAAAATAAACAGATGTGTCATGCTTTTCATCGGTCAGAAGGATTAAAAGTTGACAGGGATGGATCAGCACAGTCTGCTGTTACTCAGCCTTGTATTCATATTAGAGACTGGACTGAGAGTCTCTCTTCCACCCAAGCTGATTTTATCATACCTTTTTGGCTTGTATGGCCATTTAAAAATAACTCTTATTTATCCCATTATTAAGTCTAAACTTATATTTTACTCATTTTCTAATATATAATGGGACAGTTGGAGTATAAACTCAGTGAGGGCAGAGACTGTGTTTGTGCCGAGGACACAATAAGTATTTAATACATGTTTGATGTATCAGTGAAATCCTTAGACTGTGTAATGGGAATGGTGAGAATGATAAAGATAGAATTATGCCTGAAAAGACACTTAGGGGTAATCTACTTTAGCCTCATCATTGTATAGATGAGGATTTGAGGCTTAGATTAGATTTCTTATCCATAATTACAAAGCTAGCCGTTATTGGAGGTGGAACCTAACATAGATTTCTGACCTCCCAGATTAGTCTTCCATCAATAGCACTTCACTTAATGCAGGTTGGTATAATATTTAGTGTTACATCAAAATGTTATCCTTTTGCAAGTCAGTGAACAGTTCTGGATTAAGGTTGTCTAGGGCTTAGCTTGGTTGCTTAGGAAGTCTGTCTCTCTTACTTTCTCACAGATTTTTCCAAAAGCAGTGTTAACAATGAAATGAAAGGTAAAACTAAATAAACAATGATGTTAAATGGAAAAAACAAAATAAGTTACGCTCATCTTTTAGAAGTTGCTATTTATGGTTGTTTCTGGTTTCCTTCAAACATATTTTGCTGAATTTCTGTTGAGGTAATTTAGCATTTATACTATCTGAGTGAAAATCATATTAAGACCTTTTAGAAGCAGCAGATGTTTTGGAAACCAGGCAATCTTAAATGCAATTTTTTTTTCTTTACTTGTGAAAAATAATTTACTCCTCTAGCTGGAGTGTAGGTTGAGGGAGGAGAAAAACCAACTGCAGTTTGAAAAGTTTGGCTTAGTATTCCTGAAGACTTACTGATATAACTAGTTTTCCTTGAAACTTGTAGTATGACAAAAATGAAAAGTGAAATACCCCCATTCTCCTGATGAATTATAAAAATGTAATATTCCAGGCAATCAAAATTATACTAAATATGTTATTGATTCAAACAACGGAAATGCCTTTAGATCCAGAGTTTCTTTAAAACATTTGTACATATTTTAATTTTTTCCATATTTTCCCCTAAAAAGTTTCTTTTTTCTTTCTTTTTTGTTTTTACAAAAAGTTAGGAAATTTGTAGGAAGTTAGTTATTTATAGGAAATAACTTCAAACTTCTATATAGCTATTTTGGCTCTGGTAGGCTGTCTGTTGCCGGAATCAGGGACAGAGATAGTGCTGTTGGACAACCTAAAGCTGTTTTAAGTGTAACCAAGTCCTAAACAGAAGGTACCAGTTTAACTTGGAAGCAACTGCAGAAACTTGATATTCAGGGACAAGAGGTTATGGAAGTTGGAAGCTCTTGCCATTGATAGTGAGGAACAGCCTTTACTCTTACTGAAATATGATAGTGTATTTTGAAGTGAAGTAGTTACAAAGGCAGGAAGGAACTGGAAGTCATTGTTTTTTAGTGTTACTACCTTTGTTTCTGTTTTTCAGATTGTTTGAGAAGACCAAGAAATAATTTCCACTAAAGCCCTCATATACTCTTGGTGCCTGGGTGGCTCAGTTGGTTAAGTATCCAACTCTTGATCTCAGTTCAGGTCTTCATCTTAAGGTTGTGAGTTCAAGTTGCACATTGGGCTCCATGATGGGCCTGGAGCCTACTTAAAAAAAAAAAAAAAAAAGACTCATACCTATCTGGTCTACCTTTTTATGCCCTTTGACATGTGTTATTTCTCCATCCCTCTCAAATCAGCAAGACAAGTCAGGAACTAGGAAGGAAATGGAGCAAAACCAGTATTGGACTAGTGCTTTCTAGCTATTTTGGATGAATTTGAGCATCCAGAACTTAATATTTGGGTATGATTTGGAACTTCCCAGCAACCATTTAATTATTGCACTATTCTCAAGTAAAAACAAAACCATGATGTGGCAGAATGGGAGTAAAATCCACCTTAAATGAGTCTACAGAAAAGTTGAAAGACTGATTGATGAGTATTTTTTATTTGTATACATAAGAGAGAATGAGAGACTCAGAAGGAATGGTTGGTGAACATTTATAAGTTATGCATTGTTTTAAAAAAGTTAAAAATTAATATTCTGAAGAATTTTAAAGTAATGGTACTGAAAGATGATTAGTAAGAATATTTTGGATGTTTTTAACTGACTACCAGTTCAAGCAGTAACAATTATTTGGAAGCTTGCCAACCTTTATGGGTAAAACCTAAAAAGAAGCTACCCATCTCTCCTGCCTCACTCAGTAATGGCTTTCTGCCCCTTGTGGAATGTGTTGGGAGAGTTCTGTATTGTATTGTTTGAGCCTCACAGGTTTAAATGGTGGTAAGGTGGAATTTTTGTACTCAGAGGTTATCTTCTAATTTTAGAGTAGAGACTGAAGGAATACCATAAGCAGACACAGAATATGGGTGAATAAGGGTTGTATGAGAAGGAGAGCACATGCAGATACAAGCAAGGTGCAGTCATCATTTCATTTGATATAATCCAAGAGTTGAACTTCTAAAAAGATATTTTGGTCCACTGTCACCAAAAATTCATTTATTTGATCACTTACAAATATTTATCATGAATATGTTGTGACCAGAGAGTGTCCTAGATACTAGGGATTCATTCAGTAGTGAACAAAGTGGCTTCATAGAGCTTATATTCTAATGGAGGACACTGATATTAAAATGTAAGCAAACAAACAAAAAAAACCATAAACACAGATAATGTAATTCAGTTAGTGGTAAATACCATAAAGGAAATAAAGCATGGTAAAGAGAGAGATCCGGGTGCAATTAGGAGACCAATGTCATGTAGTATAAAAGAAGAAAACTGTTTTTAAATATAAAGAGGGAAAGTTTAGTAGAATTATGGTATCGGGGGATTGGAGTAAAAACTCTAAAGAATATAGGATTGGCAGTTATAAAAAGAGTATGACCACACCTCACTTAATGAATGGCAAAGAAGGCACTGGTGCCGCACTGGTGGAACTTACTGGAAGTTCATCCTTCAAGATATACCTTTTTTTTTTTTTTTTTAATTCTTTTAAGATTTTATTTATTTAACAGAGAGAGAGAGAGATCACAAGTAGGCAGAGAGGCAGGCAGAGACAGAGAGAGGGGGAAGCAGGCTCCCTGCTGACAGAGAGCCTGATGCGGGGCTCAGTCATGATCCCGGGACCCTGGGATCATGACCTGAGCTGAAGGCAGAGGTTTCAACCCACTGAGCCACCCAGGTGCCCCCAAGATATACCTTCTAAGGCAGGGGTTGGCAAACCATGGTCCATGGGCCAGTCATCTGTTTTGTAAATAAAGTTTAATTGGAACATAACCATGCACAATCTATTTACATATTGTTTATAACTGCTTTCCTGCTACAATGGCAGTATTATGACGTTATGATCTACAAACCCGAAATATTTACTATCTAATGCCTTAAGAAAAGATATGTATCAGCCCTTGTTCTAAAGCACCCTTAACAGCTGTTCATGGGGACCTGTCTTTCCAGATATACTCTGATTTGAAACCTCCAGAGAGAGAGAGAGAATGTTGGCCTTGTGGTGCTGACCTTCTGTCCTGCAGGAGCTAGGTGCTGGAGAACCTGCTTGCACTGTAGGAACCTGCCATTGTTAAAGAACCAGGAAATAGGAAGGAGAACCCCCTTCTTTTGTAGTATCTCTCTAGTGTCTTCTGTTGACAAAGCTTATCAGCATGCCATCTAGAAAAAGATATTTAAGGAGCCCACCTCTATATTTGCAAAGCAGACAATGAGGAATGAATTTGGAGCAATAAATTGATAAACTAGCACATAACATAAATGGGGTTTGTGGGTATTTTAGGTAGACTGATGAGGAAAGCTTCTCTGAGGAGATGTTTGAGCAGAGATCTGAACACTTTGAAAAGATGGGCCAGGCAAAGGACAATGGCAAATGTAAAGTCTTGAACGTGGCATGTTCATGTAATTGGAGAAGGCCCATGTGGTTAGAGTATCTGGAAAATGCAAGATTGAAGTCAGAGTAGGCAGGAGCAGGTGGTATAGGGGCTTAGGGCTATGGTAAGGACACTGGAAATCTAGGGAACTAGTTTGTAGATTATCACAGCTTTCCACTATGTTAGTGAAAATAGTGTGGCTGAGACTAGCATATTTGCAGTGGAGATGAGAAGTTGTTGGATTGATATTTACTTCAAAGGTAAAGCAGAACTTACTAATAAATTGTCTGGAGTTGTAGGAAAGACAGAGAAGAATTAAGAATGACTCAGATTTGGTCTGAACAACAAGATAAATGATGACTCCATTTGGTCAGATGGGGGAGAATTCAGAGGAATGGAAGTGGATATCGTTTGGCCATATAACTTTGAGATTACAGTGGACACTAGTGTTACTTGAAAATTGTTTCGTTTAGCTTAGATTTCATCGACCACACTTGGTCAAATGACCATGCCTAATTTCAGAGGAGGTGAGGAAGTTCGGTGATAGGAAGGAGAACAGGAGTATTTTTGAACAGCCTGAATGACTTCTACACTCCCAAGACATCCAAGTGGAAATGTTGAACAGGATGTTTGGATATGAGACACTGGCATTCAGGGTGGAGTTTGGAGCTTATGAGTGGTAAAGCCATGGGACTGGATGAGATCATCTAGGGAGACAAATGAAGATAGAAGAAGCTGAAAGACATGTCATTCTGATTTTTAGAGGGCAAATGAGAATAAGAAAACCTAGGGAGAGTGAGAAGAAACAGTGCAACAGGAGAAAAAACAGGAGTGAGGTCGTAGAAGTTAATGGAAAAAAATGGTTCAAAAACTAGAATGTGATCAACTGTGTCAACTGCTGTTATGTATATTCTTATATACTTCTCCTGGTGTATATAAGCAGGAATTTAAGATGTATATACTTATATTAAGATTGGAATTGCTGGAAAATAGGGTATGAACTGTTCAGCCTGATGATAGTTCAAATTATTTTCCAAAGAGATTGAATAATCTTATACTCCTGTTAGCCAAGCATGAGATTTTCCACTAATCCACATCTTCAAAACTTGATATTATCATTCTTCTTAATTCTTTACCAATCCAGTAGATGTAAAGTATTACCTCAATGAGGTGTTAATTTATATTTCCGATTAATAATGTGTTCAAATACCTTTTCATATTTATTGGCCATATGTGTTTCCTATTCTGTGAAGTATTTCACCATTTTTCTATTGGGTGGCTTGTCTTTAAATATTTGTAGGAATTCCTTGTGTATTCTGTATGTTCATTCTTTGGGTCTGTGTATTGCATATGTCTTCTCCCAGTTTGAGGTTTCTCTTTTCCTTTTGATGAGTACAGGTTTTTAATTTTAGTAGAATATATTCATCTTTTTTGTTCATGCTTTTTGTTTCTGCAGGATGTTTTCTCTTACCTCTTCTCCAGGGAGAGAAAAATACTTTTCTATTTCTCTTCTTTTTTTTTTTTTTTCTGGAAGTTTAATAGTTTGCATTTTATGTGTAAGCATTTAATTCATCTGGAATTGATTTTTGTGTGTGGTGCGAGGAATCCATTTTCATTGTTTTCCATATAAATTTTCAGTTGTCCTAGCTCCTTCATTGAATGTTTCCTCCTTTCCATGGTGATGTGTATTGCTCCCTCTGACTTACAGCAAAATTACAGGTAGATACTGTGATTTTTTTGCTTCTAGGTTCTCTATTCCATCTCACTGAACAGGTTTTTGTTTTTTGGGTTTTTTTTTGTTTTTTGTTTTTTTTTTGCTCTTATCATGTGTCTTAATTACTGTAGCTTTATAGTGTGTTACTTTTGGGAGGTCAGCTTATCCTTCAGGAATACCTTGACTTTATTGGTCTTTGCTCTTCTGTATGTTTTAAAATCAAGTTCCATTCAAAAAACTTACTGGGATTTCAGTTGGGATTGCATTGAAACTATAAATCAGATTAGGGAAAATGGATGTCTTTATAATATTGAATATGCCCACAAACAAGGCATATTTTTAAGTTAATTTTATTTAATAAGGTTTTATATTTTTTGGTAATTAGGTCTTGAACATGTTTGATTTTCTTCCTAGATATCCCAAGATGTTGTAAGTGGTGTTCATTGGTTAAAATTACATTTCTAGGTGTTGCTCATAGTTAAAAATACGAATAACATTTGTATGTTGATAATAAATTGGTGAGCCAATCATTTTACTGATTTGGGGTCTTAAAGTGTACATCCATACATTTGTGAATGATAGTTTTGTTCTTTCAGAACTTTATACCCTAAAAAAAGTTTTGGTTTTTTTTTTGTTTCTTTGTTTGTTTGTTTGTTTGTAGTGGCTAAGACCTTAGAAGTAGTGATCATGAGATCCCTTTTTCTTATTTTTAAAGGGAACGTTTTTCATATTTCCCCCTTAAGTTATTAGCCATTAAAATTAAGAATTTTTTTTTAAAGATTTTATTTATTTGACAGGCAGAGATCACAAGTAGGCAGAGAGGCAGGCAGAGAGAGAGGAAGGGAAGCAGGCTCTCTGCTGAGCCCAGAGCCTGATGCAGGGCTTGATCTCAGGACCCTGGGATCATGACCCGAGCCGAAGGCACAGGCTTTAACCCACTGAGCCACCCAGGTGCCCCCAAATTAAGAATGTAATTTATCTTTTTCCTGTTGATATCATAGAGGGGAGGGGGCATGCCAGGAGGGAGGCTACAGAAAAAAAGTTGACTTGGTGAGTAGGAAGATGGATTTGAAATAGATAAATAGGTTGAGAACATAGTGAATTAAAGAACATTATGTAAAAATGTTAACAGATCAAAAATTTAAGTGTGAAATTTGAGATGGTCGGGGCAGAGATAATAGATGTGATTATAGTTAATAAATCATCATACTTAATAAAGTCAAGTAGTTAGATACACTGGAGTGGATGAGATTTCCTAAGGAGAGAGTGTATAAGGTATCATGATCAAGGATAGAAATCTGAAAAACACTACCTCTTGATAGGTGAATACAACTGAAAGAAAATATGAGATAGGAGACCCAATAGTATATAGTTTCAGAGCCAAAAGAGTATTTAAGGAGGGGATTGTCAGTAGTGCCAAATGAAACGCCACAGAGAGGTGTGGGAAAATCAGGACTGAAAGGAAGGCATTGAATTTGAGATTTTAGAGAAAAACGGTCTGAGTAGAGTAAGGGAGAACAAAACCAATTTTTAGCAAGAATATGTAGATGGTACTACATTAGGGAAGGGGGCTTTGAAATATTGTTTGTTAAATTTTGCAGTGAAGGAAAAGACAAATGGGGCGGATAGATTGAGAGGGAAGTAAGGTAAAAGGAAGTTTTTTAGGATAGGAAAAAACATGCATTTTAAAGAGTTATTGCCTAATAACCAACTCTGATTATCATCAAACTTTTAAATTTTGCCAGTCTAATAAGTGAAAATCATTATTGTATTTATTTATTTTTTCTGTACATTCAGTTATAATGAGATTGGGCCTCTTCTAAATTTTACATTGGGTTTTTCATCTTACTGGTTTGTCAGAAATTTTTAATTATGCAGTTATCTGTCATATATATTTAAAACATGTTTATGTTAATTGACTTAATTGAATTTTTATAATAACTCTATTATGACTTAGTTTTAGTTTCAGACACAAATAATAGAATTCCAAACAGTAGGGGGACCCAGGTGGATCAGTTCGTTAATCACCTGCCTTCCTCTTAGGTTATGATCAGGGGACCCTGGGATCAAGCCACACATGGCATCGGGGCTCCCTGCTTTGCAGGGAGTCTGCTTCTCCCTCTGCCTGCCACCTCCCGTGCTTATTCTCTCTTTTCTCTGTCAAATAAATAAATAAAATCTTAAAAAAAAAAAGTCCAAACAGTGGTTTAAACAGAATAGAGATGTATTTTCTTTTTAAGTCTGAAGATACCTTCTGGTCTTTTCAGCCATACTTAGTTTCTCCACCTCAGTGGTTGTTGAAGCTTTAGTCATTATCTTCAAGTTCCAAGCAGGGATATGGGATATAGGGGTTTGACACTTTGGATCTTTCCCCTTTTAGAAGTTTTTCTAGAAGCCCTACTCAGTCCATTCTATTTATATCTTAATTGCCAGTATGCATTCAGCTCCCTCTGAGGGACTGAGAAATGTAGTTGCAGCATCAAACAGAATTGTGGTTCTGTTAGTAAGAAAGTTTTTGCAAATGAATTTCTTTGTTTTTAAAGCTAAATGATGTTCCATTTTGTGTGTCTGTGTGTGTGTGTGTGTGTGTGTGTGTGTATCACAGTTTCTTTAGCCTTTCTTCCATTGAGGGACACTTAGGTTGTTTTCATATCTTGGCTATTGTGAATAATGCTGCAATGAACATGGGAGCACAGATAACTCTGTGAGATACTGATTTCATTTCTTCAAGTGTATACCCAAGAAAGGAGTGGCTGGATCATGTGGTAGTTCTATTTTTTGGTTTTTTGAGGAAACTTCATGCTGTTTTCCATAATGGCTATACTGATTTACGCTACCACAAACAGTATATGGAAGTTCCCTTTTCCCCACATCCTCACCAACACTTGTTATTTTTAATTTTTTTAATAATTGCCATCCTAACAGATAATGAAGTGGTAGTACCTCATTGTGGCTTTGATTTGCATTTCCCTGATGATTAGTGATATTGAATGCCTTTTCATACACTTCTTGGCCATTTCTTTATCTTTAGAAAAATGTCTCTTCGTTTTCTTTTTTAATCGGTGTCTTTTTTTTGGCTTTTGAGTTGTATATGTTCCTTACATATTTGGATTATTAACCCCTTATCAGATATATTGCTTGCAAATACTCTTATTCTGTTAGGTTTTCTTTTTCTTTTTATTTTGTTGTTTTCTTTACTCTGCAGAAGCTTGATGGAGAAGGTACGTTAATTAGTTTGACTGTAGTTGTCCTTTATGTATGTAAATATATTAAATCATGTTGTACAGCTTAAAAATATACAATTTTAGTTTTAAAATAACAAAAATAAAGTAGAAGAATTTGGAAATAGGGTAGGCAGCTAGCAGTTTCCATGAATAAAATATAAATTCTTACATTATGACTTCTAGGTTTGCATCATAACTTCCAAGAGCACGGTTATAAAGAGTGATTGAGCAGTGAGTTAGCATTGAGCTTTTGCTTTTTGGTTTCCAAATGGAGAGTTAATGAATGAATTTTTTTCTCCTGATTTTTCCCAATTTGAATGTTACTCGTACTTATTACCTGTTAAATTCTCAAGTAGATTTGTTGCTGCTTCTGTTCTCTCTAATCTCTCCATTTATTTATTTTTTACTATCTATTCTTTAGTGCCAAACTCTTAGAAACACTAAAATTCTGTCACTTTTATAGGATGGGATTAACAACCCTCTTTTCATTGCTTTTTGTGTTTTCTTGCCTATTGTTACATAATTATTTTACAAGTGAACTCTAGTACCTAATATTTGGTTGTGTTAGCATCTCCTCACATCCTCTCAAAAAATATTTTTGAGAATTTATTGCAAATGTATTGGTTAATTAGAATTGACAGCTCTATAGTACTGTATAGAGAAAACTATAGTTTAATATTCTCTTAAATGTTCTGTATATTTATCTTTAGCTATGTAAAATTTTTCTATTATTGGAATCTTTTATTCTACTTTAGTTTTAAATTGTTACTGTATTTTACATAAAATTAACTATTTTACCCAGTTTTAGCTATATGGTTCAGTGGCATTGGGTAGATATACATTATTAAGCAGCTATCGCTACCATCTCCAGAATGGTTTTCAACTTTACATACTGAAACCTCATACTTATTAGATAATAGTTTCCAAGTCTTCCTTTTTCCTAGCCCCTAATAACCATTCTGTTTCTGTCTCTATGACTTAGACTATTCCAGATATCTCGTATAAGTAGAATAATACAGCATTTGTCCTTTTGTAGCTAGTTTACAGAATTTCCTTCTTTTTTAAGGCTGAGTACTCATTGTGTGTATATTCCAAATTTTGTTTATCCGTTCATCTGTTAGTGGACATTTGGGTTGCTTCTGTTTTTTGACTGTTGCAATAATGCTATTACGAATGCGGGTATACAGATACCTTTCTGAGTACCTGCCCAGTTCTCTGTGAATATACACAGATGTAGAATTGCAGGATTATATAGTAATTCTGTGTTCAGTTTTTGGAGGAACTACCATACTGTTTTCCATAGCAGCTGCACTATTTTACATTTCCACCAACAATGAGAAGAGTTCTAATTTCTCCGTCTCCTCCAACACTTATTTTCAGTTTATTTGGTGTTTTTAAAAATAATTGCCATCCTAATGGGTATGAAGTGGTGATTGTGGTTTTGGTTTTCATGTCCCTGATTAGTGATGTTAGGCATCTTTGCTTACATTTTGTTAGCCATTTGTATATGTTCTTTGGAAAAATATTTGCTCACGTCCTTTGCCCTATCTCTTTTACTGGGTTGTTTCTTTTTTGTTGTTGGAATTGTAGAAGTTCTTTATTATGGATATTAACCCCTTATCAGATAAACAATTTGCATATATTTTATTTGATTCTGTGGGTTTCCTTTTCACTCTATTGATAGTGTTCTTTGCATAAAAGTTTTTACATTTGAGGTAGCTTCATTTAGTCTGCTTTTGCTTTTGTTGCATGTGCTTTTGATGTTAACCAAGAAATCATGTTAACCAAGAAATCATTACCAAATCCAGGATCATGAAGCTTTCCCCCTTAAGTTTTCTTTTCTTTTGTGTTTTTCAAAGATTTTATTTATTTGAGAGGGAGAGAGAACATGAGCTGGTGGTGGGGGGGCGGGGGGGCGGGGACAGAGGGAGAGGAAAAAGCAGACTCCCCACTGAGCAGGGAGCCTGATCTGGACTGGGTCCCAGGACCCTGAGATCATGACCTGATCCGAAGGCAGACTTAACCAACTGAACCACCCAGGTGCCCCCTCTTCTACTATTTTTATAGTTCTAGCATTTACGTTTAGGTCTTTGATCCATTTTGAGTTAATTTTTGTATATGGTGTAAGATAAATTTTGTTCTTTAGCACATCAGTATCCAGCTTTCCCAGCACTGTTTGTTGAAAATTCTTTTTTCTCCTTAGAATGGTATTGGTACTCTGGTCAAAAATCTTTGGACCTTATCAGTAAGGGTGTATTTGGTGGTTCTTTTTCTGTTCCACTGATCTGTCTCTCTGTGTTTATGCCAGTAACGTGCTGTTTTGATACTGTATTATAGTAAGTTTCAAATTATTTTTTTGTATGGAAGAAGACAAGTGACCTTAAATATTATTAATCTGATAGTTTACTGAATTTTTAAAATAGTTTTTCAGTTGATTGTGCAAAGATAGGTCTGTTAATGATAAAATACGACTTCCTCTTATAATTTTGTCTGTTTTTGTCTAATTGCATTGGCTTTAAAACAGTGTTAAATAGTTATGTTGCATACTTACAGTATTTCTTTTCTTCTGATTTAATGGAAATTCTAATATTTCACCTTAGTGCATGATGCAGCTTTGGTTTTAGACATACTCCTAAACTTTTGAGGTTGACATCAAAAAGCTTCATTATAGTTTGGCAGTTAATTACAGGTTGTTTCTTGTTGCTGTTAATAGTATCATGAAAGGACTGCCCAGTTTTGGGGTTCATATTGGATCACCTAGGAGGACTTCAGCAAATTAACTTTTTCTTTCTTTTTCAGAATGGCCAGAGTTTTCTGGTTTTGGATGAACAAAGATTTGCAAAAGAAATTCTTCCCAAATATTTCAAGCACAATAATATGGCAAGCTTTGTGAGGCAACTGAATATGTGTGAGTATGGGCAGTAGTTTATTTGGAGTATGTCATCAACCACTGATTAAACCATTTTTTTCCCATTCGGTTGATAAAGGGGAATTTTTTACTTCTAGTGTAGTCATCTAAATTTTTAATCTTTTTCAGATGGTTTCCGTAAGGTTGTGCATATTGACTCTGGAATTGTAAAGCAGGAACGAGATGGTCCTGTTGAATTTCAGCATCCTTACTTCAAACAAGGCCAGGATGACTTGTTGGAGAACATTAAAAGGAAGGTGAGCTATTTTTAATGTGATTTATTTGAGGCATTACCATATAGCATACTTGGCCAGCACAGTGTGTTTCACCTGTTGAAATTAAGACTGTACAGAAATACACAGGTATTCCTTGTTGGGATGACTCAGACTAATAAAGCTTTAATTATTTCCTTCTGTTTTATATTTTTTCTCTGCGGTTAGCTGTTCTGAAAGCTCTGTCTTCAATTATATTCTAGAGGGAAGGAAAATGTTTACATTCTGACTGAGGGTGAGGAATCATCCGTATTGGGATGGCTCACTCCTTCTAATTTAGCTTAAAAAATATAAGCTGTTAGAATGTCGACTCCCTGGAGGGCTTTTTCTGTAGTTCACTGCTGAATATCCAATGCTGAGAACAAGTCCCTTGCATATAGTAAGCACTTAATAATACATTTTTAAATGAATGGTGTCTTTTGCTGAAATAAAATATTTTTACTAAATCCACAAAAGAGGGGAATAAAAGAGTAATGGACCATGAAAGAAAATGGCCTAGTGTGCAGCTGTTACTGCATGAATTTATTAAACGTGGAATGTGATAATAAAGAGGCTTGGGGAAATTACAGTGAGTTTGGTGAAAGGGAATGAAAAAAAGTGCCTAAATTTTTCCTGCTCGTGGAAACTTCTCCACATTAAAAAAAAAAAAAAAAAAGATTAATTATTTCTCACCCTCTGTCTTTGAGCTGTGAAGTTTATTCCTTTTATAGAATCCTGTTTTGGGCTTTTTGGAACTAAATCTAAGTTCTTAAATGGGCTACAAAACACACTTACAATAGGGAAACTTTGAATTACAAACATGATGTTTAATATTTTATTTCCCTAAATTTGCTTTCAAAAGGTTTCTTCTTCAAAACCAGAAGAAAATAAGATTCGTCAGGAAGATTTAACAAAAATTATAAGTAGTGCTCAGAAGGTTCAAATAAAACAAGAAACTATTGAGTCCAGGCTTTCTGAATTAAAAAGGTAAAATATTATTTCCAAATATAATCTTAATATAGAGGTTGGTATGTGTGTGTTGGGGATTGGAAGTTTGTGCTTTAAGTACTTAGTTCACATTGTTGAAGCCAGGATAAAAGGTCATTTTTCTGTAAGTATTGTTTCCCTTTAGTTTTGATTTATAGCCCTTGATCCTCAATACTGTATTTTCTTGACGGTGGTCAAAAGAATTTATAAATCTGGGCAATTAAAACAATTTGATGCACGAGCCTCACTGATGAAACAGTAGACCTTTAAATCAATGTAGGAGAGAAATACAATTCTACTTAGGTTAGCTTTCATATGATGTTCACACACATGAGGGTACAGAAGCTGTAAAAAACACTGCATATGTGACTTACATCTTCTTTATGGTGGTTTCATAAAACTTTTCTATGTTGGCCTATCTCTTAGGAAAAAATAGGACACAAAAAATAGGGGAAAAGGATGCAAGAAACTTGCCCTACTTATCTTACCTAGATATTTATCTTACCTAGGTATTTATCTTACCTAGACATGGTGAAGTATTATTCAAAACTTTTATCTACAGAAACATGCTTTTTTGTTTTATTGCAATTCTTGGCACCATTACTTGCCACAGTAACAACTTGTATATAGAGTAGATGTGTACTTCATCTTAGTAAGTAGTTGGCATTTTCTCTTATCCTAATAGGGGCCGAGGTCTTGAGAATATTTTATGTATTCTGTCTCCCATTTCAAATGTGGGAGAGCTGTCTTAAAAGCTTAGCTGTCTTTAGTTTAGCTGTCTTAAGTGTATTCATTAAAAGAGTAACCTTGAACTTCATTCCCTTTTTGAATAAGGCTTAATTTTAAGCTGTCCAATTTTGAATATTCAATCTCTTATGCCAGTTTATTGTACGTATCTTGTGTCTCCTGAGATGCCCTTTGACCCAATTCCTTGAATCTCAGGTTTGGCCCTTAAGGAATGTGATCCCAGATTCATCCTCTAAGTTTTAGAGGTAACCATTCAACTTATGTTTAGTAGGCAGATGATAGTATCTTTAAATATCTGAGTCAGAGGAAATACCCTAGTTATTCAGTAAGTGTATTAAAGTTTTATTTTTCATATCTTCTATATGTAAGATACAGAAGTTCCTTTTATAAGAGTTTAGCTTGAGGAAGATGGATATTATGGAAATTGATAAGAGCAAAAATTAAAGTATTTAATAGGTGGATTATCTTTCATGCCTTCTCAGTGTTATTGCTGCTAACATTTAGTAACTGCAATTTCAACAAAAGTTAATGAAGGAAAAGAAACTGTTACTACCAGGCAAGTTACTGGTTTGTCTTATATTTAGACATGCTTTGAAAAATTTTTTTTTGGTGTTTTATATGTTTGAAACAGATCTTAAGATAGACAGTTTTAGGGCCTGATTGACTTTTAGATTGACCTCAACACTTAACTACGAATAATTTCTGTGATCTTAGGCAAGTCCTCGTAATTCTTGGGTCTCATTGTCCTCCTCTATAAAATGAAGTTAATAATTCCTTTCTTGGCTGACTTTATAGAAGTTTAAACAAGAAGTACATATAAAATGCTTAGCATAATCCCTAGAGCATAAGTAGTGCTGGGTAAATGTCACTTCCTTTAAGATTCTTTTCAAAGCACAAGTTCTCAATTCAGTTGGTAGCCATAATTGAAAGGTTAGTTTATTTTAAACAAGAAGTAATGAACCACATTGTAAGGGAAGTAAATTCCCTGCTACTATGTGGATATAGGCATGTGTCTTAAATTTTTGTGTTTATATTGCCATGAGTAGAGAGTACTGTAGTTATGAAGGGATGATTCTGGAGTTGTAGCAAGATAGTTGCCATTTTATGTAATTAAACCAAAGTTTTTCCAGTTTCATGAAGATATATAGCAAAGTTCACTGGTTTTTTTTTTTTTTTTTTAAATTAAAGATACTGAGATCTGGCTTTCTGACTAAATTTTGTTTTATTTTTTAATAAATGATAACATAGTGAGAATGAGTCCCTTTGGAAGGAGGTGTCAGAATTACGAGCAAAACATGCACAACAGCAACAAGTTATTCGAAAGGTAAGCTATTCTCCTCCATGGCCATAACCTGCCTTTGTTTAATTATAGTACTATTTGTGACCCAAAAAAAGTCTCTATTGAATAGTTAGTGATTGGTCTTAGTTCTTTTTTTCTTTTTTTAAAAGATTTTATTTATTTATTTGACAGAGATCACAAGTAGGCAGAGAGGCAGAAGGGGAGGAAGAAGCAGGCTTCCCGCTGAGCAGAGAGCCCGATTCGGGACTTGATCCCAGGACCTTGAGATCATGACCTGAGCCAAAGGCGGAGGCCTAACCCACTGAGCCTCCCAGGCACCCTTGGTCTTAGTTCTTATATATTGGGTTCACATACAGTAGTGAAACTATGAAATCAGACAAATTAGGTCAACTGTTATATTTTCTTTTTAATAAGAAACATTTCTCATTAGCTAAATATGGTTATTCCATACTCTCAGATTAAGTCTCATTAGTTTTTAGTAAGTGACCTTTGGCCTGTCAAACAACTTAAAAGATACTTCATTTTTAGGAACATAATATACTACCGGTTTCTTTACATTTTTTAGTATGAATGGCAGCCTTACTGTGTGGGTTTGTTCTTATTGTTTTTACTGTTATTTTACTTGAAAGGGGATAGATATGGTCTTTGAAGACAGATGAATAAAATTTTCAAATCAGTTGACCAAATTATGAGTTCTAAAAAATTAGTCATCATTGTATGCCATTATTAGTCTCTGTGGAAAAGCAGTTAAAGTAATCTGTTATAAAATAAATTCTGGATTTTAGTATCTGAGCTGAAAATAACTGGGGGAACTGACAATCTCTCAGTTGCATTGTGTCCTTGTGATTTAGTCTTTTCATATCAGCTTTCATATGTTAATAAGACTTGAAACATAAAAGTAATTAAGGCAGCTATTTTTTGCTCATGAGTAAACTAGACTCTTAAATTTAAGCAACAGGTTTTTGTTGGGGGAGGAAGGGTGGGAGTACTTCAGCTGGTTTGTGCTGAGATGCCTTTAGCTAAAAATAGGGTTATGACTGACAGGAAAGATCTGGGTCTAGTGGAGCAAGCTTAGAACAGAGATGAATGGTTGCAGCCTTTGGCCTGTAGTTAGAATACTGGGTTTTTTTTCATTTGTTGTTGTTTTTTTTCCAAATCAGTATGCAGGTAAAGGTTAAATATAGAATTCACTTCTAAGTGTTTAGTCCAAGTGCATATATTTTCAGAACTTCCAGAGCTGATTCCAGCCTGCAGCCCTGTTAAGAATACCTCATTTAAAACAATAGGTGTACAGTATTAAACCTGTACTTTATTTTTAAAAAATCTTTTAATCTTTTCCAGAAAACAATGTTTAATAGTTAAATACTGGCTTATAATGCTGTATTTTTTTTTTCCTAAGAGCAGAGAAAGTTGGCAAAATACTTACATAACATTTCAGTTTTTCATGAAATCTAACATTCTGTCAAATTTTTTTTTTTTTAAAGATTTTTATTTATTTGACAGACAGATCACAAGTAGGCAGAGAGGCAGGCAGAGAGAGAGAGGAGGAGGAGGCAGCCTCCCTGCTGAGCAGAGAGCCCGATGTGAGGCTTGATCCCAGGACCCTGGGATCATGACCTGAGCCGAAGGCAGAGGCTTTAACCACTGAGCCACCCAGGCGCCCTGTCTGTCAAATTTGAACTTGAATATATGTGGTTTTGTGGAGCTAGGGAGTTCTTATAATGCATAGTGATAGCTGATAATCTTCTCTCTGTTCCTAGAATTGCTTAATACATCTGCTATATACTCCTTGGCCTTGGATTAGATGGAATAGAGTTACCTGGTACAGGTACTTGTTACAGGGTAGTATAATAGTACCTGTTAAAGAACTTGTCAGGTCCAGAAGTCAGATGCTATAAATGTTAGATGCCTTTTCTTCTCTTTCAGGGAGCAAGCTTTGTAAAGCATGATGCAGAATTGTCATAAGAGAACTAATATGTAAAACAAATGTCAGGAGAAATTTATCTAATGCTTCATATTCTTATAAATTCAACCACTGATGTTTTTAGAATTTTTCTATAATACTTAGAAATTAACAAAAGTAATTGAAGCCAAATTATTTCAGAGATACTTTTAGGCTTAAATTTTCTTTTTCATCAGCCATCAGTCAACATTTTGTTTTGAATAAACTATTTAGTGGCTAATTTCCTTTTCAAGACTGTAATGCTGTTTAACTTTTATGCAAAGAGTCTAAATAGTCCTTCAGACACTTTTGGCCTTTATTTATAGCCTCTCAGTGATACACTGCTTTTCATAGTTCACCATATGATCCTCACCTTTTTCTTTAGGAAGATGACAATAAATTTAATACCTTAAGCCAGTGATTCTCACATTCACATCAGTATTACCTGGAGTACTTGCTAAACATACATTGCTGGACCCTGTCCTCAGAATTTCAGGTTCAGCAGTTTCTGGAGTGGGGTTGAGAATGTGTGTGTCTAATAGGTTCTTGGGCTAATACTGCAGGTCCATGGTCCACACTGCCATAACATGAAAGATTGTTTGCATGTCTTGATCTGCTTAGTAGTTTTTTCCTTTTAAATTTAATCTAGCTCTGAAGATTAAACTAGCTTTTCCTGATTGGTAGTATGGGTATCTTGGATGTTTAAGAGCAAAACCATCCAAACCAAAATCTGCTCATTGTTTATTTGAAAAAACTGTATGTATTCCAACTTCAATATTGTGAATTTATTTTTGGATAACCTCTAGTTAACTGTATTTTGGGGTTTATCTCTATTTGTATATAATTAAATACTTCATGACACTATATATTTTTTAAACATTTTATTTATTTGTCAGAGAGAGAGGGGGAGAGAACACAAGCAGGGGAATTGGCAGGTAGAGGGAGAAGCAGGCTCCCCGCTGAGCAAGGAGCTTGATGTGGACTCCACCCCAGGACCCTGGGGTCCAGACCTGAGCTGAAGGCAGATGCTTAACCAACTGAGCCACCTAGGCACATCCCATGACAATATTTTTTATTAAGCCATAATTTTTTTAGAATAAGCCAATAAGCTTTTTCTACCTTGAAAATTTTATGCTCTCTTCTGAAAGCCAGCAGTCTCTTTTGCCTCAAATTGTATTACCTTGTTTAAGAAAAATGTTGCTTGTCACTTTTTTTCCCCCCAGCATAATCTTCTTGAAAAAATTTTAAGTAAAACCTTAGGATCTGTATCCAGGCATGCATGGTTTTTAGCATCAAAACAAATAACTGGGCTGAGTATTAGGTAGATAAATGGATGGGGGTGGGTGGATGGATGGATGGATGGATAGATGAATGTCTTAGACATCTTGGTATCCTAGGTATCTGCAACTTTTATTTTATAACAGGTTATTCTTCTGTCTGGAAACTGGTATTTCTTTAGATATCAATTGTAGGATGCACCTGAGATTTCAAATATGTTAAAATGTGAGAAATTATGTGACTTAGAATAGCAAATATGTAGTATTTGATTTGATTTTCTAAGACTTATAATATGTACTTAGGAATTGAGTCTATGATGGAAAATTTTTTGTTTATATTTTCCTTTTAGATTGTCCAGTTTATTGTTACGTTGGTTCAGAATAACCAGCTTGTGAGTTTAAAACGTAAAAGGTAAGTTTTTGCTGTAAAACCCTTCATTTGACCTATTCATGAAAACCTAAACATTTTAATGTTTAATCATGAATGGCCTACATTTCCTGAGTATATGTCTGTTGTCCCAGATGAACAGTCCTTGCTAAATTATACTCTCAGCATTTCATGAGTAGTGTTACTTCTTTCTGTGGTCAGCCTGCTAATGTTTTTCATTCATTTCAAATGGTCACTTTACAGACACATACATAGTTAATAAGAAATCCATTTTTATTCACATTAGCAGTTTAATGTATCATTGGTAGGCTTCAGTGAGGGAAACTCTTAAAAGGTCGTCTATTGAAAAAAATGAAAAATTTTTTACTTGATCTCATTGGTAAGGAACTTGAAAACCTGTATATTGACTGGCTTGTGATACCGAAAAATTTAGTAACTACCATGTCATAACTAAAGCTTAAGAAGGATAGTGGACAAAAGAATAGTTGGAAGGAGAAAAAAACTTATCTTGTAAGACTAAAATTTTAGCAAAGATTGGTTATGGTTACATTTTATGCTATGGCCTTAACTCTGCTTCCACAAACTAATTCTTATGATATCATCTACTTACTTTGTACTATGTAACTGTAGTTCATAAAGAGTGATATGGTTTGGTCAGCAATGAAATATATTCAGAGAGAGTAATTTATTTATTGTATTTAACAAAAATAGTACAAAAGAATGGCGAAATCAAAGTCCTAGACATAGTCATCCCCTAGTTTCTCTTCCTAAGATGTGACCATTTTTAAGAGCTTATTTTGTATCACCACCTGAAATCTTTTATTATTAAAGTGTTTATGTTCACGTGAGGGTAAAATATTAGAAGCAGTTTAAATTTCTTCTATGTTTGCTTCACTGAATTTAATGTATATATGCTGATTTTCAGGCCTCTACTTCTCAACACTAATGGAGCCCAAAAGAAGAATCTGTTTCAGCATATAGTCAAAGAACCAGCTGATAATCACCATCATAAAGTAATTTTTTATTTAAATTCTGTTTTATATTTGTTATCTCAAACCAGATTTTTTTACAACAGTATTTCATGCACTCACATTTGCAAAGGTCAGTGAATAATAATCTAAGTGCTCATCCTCCAGCTTTATCAAATCATGACATTTTTTATTATTTGGTTTAGATTATTTTAAGAAATAAAGCATTATAAATACCATTTATTATATGATGATATGGGAACAAACCTGTTCCCTGATTTGTTTTTTGCCTCCTCTTCAGTCTCTCCTAGATAAATCTTGAATTAGTATTTATCATCCCCATGGTCCTTTTATATGCGTGAATTCATGAACAATATTTGGTATTACTTTGTATGTATTTAAACCTCATATAAATGATATTATTTTGCACATATCATTTTACATTGTGACTTTGTTTCACTTTGTTTGGCTTTTGAGGTTTATTAAACAGATTTAGTTCATCTCAACTACTACCTGATAGCAGTTGAATATTATGATAATATAATTATGCATTTATCTATTGTTACTTTAGGTTGTTTCCAACTTTTATTATAAATTACGTAGACTAGATTTTTTAGCAATTGCAAAACATTTTTGTTTACCTTTATTTTTGTCATGGGCTGTCTGGATAATTTGTCAAACTTAAACCCACTGGCAAATCAGTTCAGTCCAGAGTATAGACTTCTTTTAATAGATGATTGTCATGGTTACATTCACATCTTAGAATTCTAAATACTGCTTCAGATTTGTTACTAAAGTACCAAGATTTTTTTTCTTGAGCAAATCAGAGTTAGCATCAGGTCTTACCACTGTTTCAAAGTAAGCATACCTAACTATTGTGTTTTTAGGATTGAAGACTCAGTGTAAATGGATGAAGATTTCTTAATTTAACTGGATTTATTTATTTTTAAGTCTTTCACATCTTTTGCCTCAGATTTATCTACTGTTGAGATTTATAGATTTATTCATTATAATAATGAGTTTAATTTGCTTTAGAGAATTGAATTTTTTTTTTTTTTTAGGTACCTATGATCTGAATAGATCTGTAGCTGAATAAAAAAAAATTTTGCTAAAAATTCAGGTTGACATTTAACTGTGGAATAGTTGAAAGTTTTTTTTCCTATTAAGGCATTTTAATAAGAAAGAATAAGGCATATGTCAAATAGAGTAGCTTGAGATAAAATAATCCTCATCAGCACAGTGGCCATCTAGTTATGCTTGAAATTCCTGGTGAAGTTTTAAGACTTTTTTTTTTTTTTTTTTTTTAAAGATTTTATTTATTTATTTGTCAGAGAGAGAGAGAGCGAGCGCGAGAGTGAGCACAAGCAGATAGAGTGGCAGGCAGAGGCAGAGGGAGAAGCAGGCTCCCTGCTGAGCAAGGAGCCCGATGTGGGACTCGATCCCAGGACGCTGGGATCATGACCTGAGCCGAAGGCAGCGGCTTAACCCACTGAGCCACCCAGGCGTCCCTTAAGACTTTTTTTTAAAACCGTTTGGATATAAAAAATACTTTAAAATGTGAAGATCTTTCCATAGACTTATTCTGGGGCATGCCACCTTCATGATTCCTTACAGTAAAAGAAATAGTTAAATAGAACGAAGTAACATACCTCCTACCTTTGCAAATGGGTACAAATACCAATTAGTGTGTAAGTCCCATTAGGGCAGAGAACATAGCTAAACTGTTTCCTTAATATTTAGTAAATAATGGGTGCTGAGTTAGCACTTTTTAAATGGTGTATTGTTCGGTAGTCAATATAATTACAGTTTTGTTATTTTCTCCCTGATTTTTTTAGGTTCCACACAGTAGGACTGAAGGTTTGAAGGCAAGGGAGCGGATTTCAGATGACATCATTATTTATGATGTAACTGATGATAATGCAGATGAAGAAAATATCCCAGTTATTCCAGAAACTAATGAGGATGTTATAGCTGATCCTTCCAAGTAAGGAAATTACAAAGTAAAATTTGTGAAAATATTGGTTACTTTTGTTATCAAAGAGCTTAATTCAAAACAACTTTATTCTGATAAACTACTGTCAAACTCATATTTGGATTATTAAGCTGAAAATGCCAAATTATTTAACCAGATGTTCTCCTCTCAGCAAAAAGACTTCCAACAAAAAGTAATGAGAATTCAGATTTTTTAAAAATTTTGGAGTTAAACATCTTTAATTGACCTTTGTCATCTCGCATCATATGATGAATCAATATTTGTGATTAAACTTCTCCCCAACTTTGGGGAGAAAGCTTCCATGGAGAATGAATGGACAGAATGAATTTATTGAATGCATTTGAAAATGTAATTGGTTCTTTCTCATATTGCTGATCTAGCTGTAGCCAATACCCTGATATTGTCATTGTTGAGGATGACAATGAAGATGAGTATGCACCTGTCATTCAGAGTGGAGATCAGAATGAACCAGCCAGAGAATCACTAAGTTCAGGCAGTGATGGCACCAGTCCTCTTATGTCTAGTGCTGTCCAGCTAAATGGCTCATCTAGTCTGACCACAGAAGATCCTGTGACCATGATGGATTCCATTTTAAATGATAACATCAATCTTCTGGGAAAGTGAGTTTCATATAGATGTTATCTGAATTTATTTGCTTTCTTTGTTTACTTCACATGTTCTATTCTCTTCGAATGAACTTCCTTTCAGATTATGAATCCATGTAATCTTTCTTTGTTTTTTGAGTTTTGCATATGTTTTTTTGAGAAGGATTTAATCATGCCGAGAGAGTCTTGAGATTTTCTTGTTAATTCCTTAGATTTCTTTAATGAGATACTTGTTTTGAATGTTCATAAATTGTGTGTGTATGCATATTTATGTTTTTATTAGGACTATGGAATAACACAATTTTTATTAAGGTACTTTATAGCATAAGAAAACCAGAAATTAGCATTAATAAGTAATAAACATTTTATAATTTATAGTGTAGAGGAAAAAAGATAAATTCAGACTATTGTTGCAGAATCTTTTCTGTAAATAGTAAAGTTTTGTGTAAAGGCTGTGAGTTCTCAGTTAACCACATTTTCAGGAATCTCAAGTACTGAATAGGATCTCTTAAGATTAAGAATTTTATAATGTGGTTTTAAATGTAAAAACAAGGAAACCTAATATTTGATATTTTTTTAAAATCTTTTTTTCCTTAGGGTTGAGCTGTTGGATTATCTTGACAGCATTGATTGCAGCTTAGAGGACTTCCAAGCCATGCTGTCAGGAAGACAGTTTAGCATAGATCCAGATCTCCTGGTTGATGTAGGTACTTTGAATAATCTTTGCTGTACTGGCAGTTTGTGTATTCACATATATTGTTTATAAATCAGTACACCTTTTTTTGTATTCTGTTTTTGCATTTTTTTTTTTAAATGAATGATTTTATCAGAAACAACGAGCAGATGGGTTTAAGACAGTGAAGGAGGGGGATCACTACCTGTTTCTGAATAGCAGCTCAGTTAATCCTCCTGTAACAGCATATCAGTTCTGTTCAACAGTACTTCTACTTCTTCTCTGGACTTGTTGCCATATTTGTTCTGCTCTAGAATAGATTGTCGCTGAATAGAAATGGGTGGAAATTTAGTAAGAGAGTTACTTAGGCAGGAAACTGCATGGAGACACTTTTTAATACTTTGGGTATTAATGTTTTCCACTCACATGAATTATATTTTAATATATTTGCTATATTTTTAAAATGTTTATGTCCTGAGTCCTAAGGTTATCTTGTTCTAGTCCCCACCACCACCTACATGAGTATCACTTCAATGTTGTCTGAACTGTGAATCCTTATCTACCATTTCTGGCACTAACTACCTTTCTTGCTGTCTTCCCTCTTGCTCCTACCACTCCTCTCTTCCTTATGGCTTGGTCCCATCCAGATGAATGGTCCCATCTAGATGAATATTGTTCTCTCCCTGATTTCCATTTTCTGTTGTAAATATGTTTCTCTATCCTGAAAAGGTTTGTTGCGCCTTTTTTTTTTTTTTTTTTGTATTTCTGCCTTAAAATGCAGTCTGTCACATCAAAATATTCTGTAGTCTTGTCCTTTTAAGAACTTCTCAGTGAGGCTAGAGGGAATTAGTCCTTTCTTAATCTTCAGTCTTATTAATTTGCCACCTTACCAATCTGCTTCTTAGTCTTTGTCAATATCCATGATTTGATTGTTCTTTCCAAATCATCATTATGTCACAGGATGAATTTCACTTTCTTTCAAGATTTCCTTTCTGACCTATGTTATCATCTTAAGGGAATTCGGCATCCATATTAATGACCTACTTTGTTAATAGTAATTTGTCAGCCCTTCTTGATTCTGTCGTCTTTGTCCCCATCTTGAATACAGGGACCTTTAAGAATATCTGTTCCTTAGGTCATAAGAAGGAAACAAAATTCCATAATTCTGACCTTCTACAAAGCCTTGCAGTCTTCTAGGTTATTTTAATTTAACCTTGGAATGTTTATCATACTTGTCTGTCTTCAAGACCTCATCTCGCTAACTCGTCCCTGTTCTCACAGAGGATAATCACAATGCTCTGGTTCTCTCATAAGTTGGGAAATCTCATTTTTTTTTTTCTTAGAGGAAGTGCTTACTTTCTCTTTAAAGCTTATTTGTACACCTGCCCTTTGCCTCTCTGTTTCTCTATCTCTGTCCTTGATCTTTCCCATCTTGCTTCAGTGGGTACAGATCTCCGTCTTAAACATTTTGATGTGTGGCTCTGCTCATTTACCATTTTGCCTCTCTAATTCTTTAACTACAAAACTTTAGAACGAGTGGCTTTATTTGTTACTTCTTTTTTACTCTATATTTCTTTTGAAACCCTGCATTATCTTGCTTATTCACTTGAAGCCTGTGCTGCCTTGGTTTATCCATACTGAGTAGGCTCCAGGTTTGTTTTTTTTAAAATCAGGCCATTGGGCTAGTAGGTGTGCTTTGAATCAGACAGATTTGGGTTTCATTTGGCTCATGTCACTTACTGGCTAGCTATTTAACCTTGGAAAAAGTTCACCTCTCTTGCCCAGTTTCCCCATTTGTTAATTGTGGCTGATGCCTAACTTGAAGGGCTCTTTTGGGTATTATAAATAATTAGTGATATTATGATTAATACTGGTTATTTTTGACACTGAGACTTCTGTTGATTTTAGAGTCACTGGACTTGTTTTTTTATCTGTCTTCCTAACTATTCTTTGTTTACTCTACTTTGTTTACTCTTTCTTTTTCTTATTGTTCTCTACCTGTACGTAATCCCCAAGGTACCCATTATTTTATCTTTTTATTTGTTCTAAGTCTCTTCTTTTTCTATCCTTCCTTTGTGAAGGTATTTTGGCTTATCTCAAATTTATATCTCTAGCTCCTAATATTTTTTTGAAGTAAACTTTGCTTGAATTTTGATGCCATCATCAGTTAAGGTCTTGCCTTAGATTTTTTGTGTTTAATGCTAAACTTTTCTTTGTTCTCTAAATGAGCTATGTTTCTCAGCTTTCTTATTTTCTGTAGTGATATCAGACTTCTCTTTACTCACCCAGAATAGTAATCACTGAGTCATTTTGGTTTCCTTATCTTTATCTCATTGTTCAGGTCCTTTGTATTTTCAAAAATAGCACTCACAGATAATCCCTACTTTCTGATGCCTCTCTCATCTAAGATCCTTCATTATTTCATCCTTGAATTATGCTGACTGTAAAAATCACCCATTGGTTGCCTTGTTCTCTGAGATGGCAAAGATGGTAAGGACATGAATAGGTGTGCTGAGTTCATGGGTTCTTTGCAGAGTTCAGTTCTTAGTGACTGTGTAGAGTCAGCAGGAGAGGCTTGGCTGAAGGATTCAACCATCTGTGTCAGCTCCTCATGTACGATCTGCTTTTTTCTGCTTCACACTCTGCATCTGCTGGGAATACACGAAAGTGTACCTGATTTAGTGGGTGGCATTGAGTGGGGCAAAGAAAGAGTGAGGAGCTTATACTCTACAGATGCCGCTCTCAGTAGGGACAAAATCTGGTCAGGTCTCAGAGGCAGTGACAAGCTGAACTTGGCAGAGATTGGTGGTCATGTAAGCGATCTACTCTTAAAGATCTGATTCTCTTCCTTTACATGGATCAGTAGGTAGTATGAAAGGAAGGAAAGTTAACCAAAGAAAAGGAAGAACTAGGGATATTTTTAAGGCTATCATGAAGGTGGAACTTTTTTTTTTTTAAATGGAACTTTAAGGAAGAGGAATCAATGTCTAGAGACTGTGGAGGAGGGATCTATCTGCATTTTGTTCTATCCTGTGAACCATTTGGTGTGTTCATTCTCATAAAATGCTTTAATCACTATATTTCCTTGCTCAGGCCTTTTCCAAGGCTCTTACTGCTGACAGAATGTGGCCTTATGCTGTGACGGGCCTTGCTTTACTTCTTGAACTTTACACATACAACCTACTATTCAACTCAGAAATTTTATGTTATTTGGACTGGTCATCTTATCTACTGCTAGAATTTACCCACCCCCACCCCCAACCATTCCTTCTTTATTATTGTTAATGTTATGATTTATTCTTCTCTCCACTCTCTACAAGTCCTAACCATTCTTCAGGGCCTAGTATGTGTTGGATAGCTTCATCAAGACTTTGTTTCATCTTGTGCATGCCTGTGTGCATGTGTGTGTATGTACACACACACAGACATGCATGATTTTCTCCTTTCAGTACTTTAAATCTCCACCATCCATTAGTATTATAATATTGGATTGTATCTGATTGTATGTTGCTATTTGACTTTGTTCTTGTCTTTTAGATTGTAAGCTCCTAGAGAGCAGGAATAGTGTCTTCATCTTGTATTCTTCATGATGTCAGTTGATGTCAGTTATTTTTTAGATGCTCAGTAAATCCTTGTGGAATGAACAACTAAAGTTTATGACTTAAAAGTTATGTCTGTAAACTGGCTGGACTGAGAGGCATGCAGTAAGCAGTGGTCTTAGCATTTACTCTTCTGTTGCTAGGTGAGGTGAAAAGAACCAGCAAGGAGGTATGCCATTTGGTCAGAGGGCTTCGTTTGAGGTGTAATTTAGGAGCCACCATCACAGAGCAGGTTCTATAAATTTCTTACATAATTAGCAGGTAGTCAGTGAAGGCTTACTGTCAGGGCAAGGAACTCAGCCCTGGATGCCACTTAAAACCAAAGGCATTTAGAGAGAAAATAATAAGGAAATGAGAAGTTGGGCAAACCACTATTTGTCTTAAGTGATTTGCCCCACTGTTTTATGGAGAAATTCTTAAAACATCTGATGCATGGGCTAGCTTGCTCTGCTTTTGTATGTTTTTCTTTCTGCTTTCCTGCTTTTCTCTTTCAAACTGTTTTACTGTATGAAAACTTCCTAGTGCAGGAGCTACATCTCTTTACCCAACATGGCTGTATAAAAATTTTGAACACGCAGTTAATTCTTTTTTAATATTTTTTAAACTTATCATCTTTCTTGTTTGGTCTTTCAGCTTTTCACTAGTTCTGTGCAGATGAATCCCACAGATTACATCAATAATACAAAAGTAAGTTTTAATTCATGTTGCTCAGGACCCATAGCTGTAAGAATCTGAAAAAAAGCCCTAGTAAGTAGAGAGTAGTATCACTCCCAATTACAAAAAACATTTTGTATTCTTACCTTATATGTGTGATTAAGACAGTAAAATTCTAGCTGAAAAAAAAAGCTTTCGGTTATGGGGTGAGTCATTGCCCAATTCTGTAGGTACCTGTGTGATTAACAGTACGAAATGAGCCCTCAAAGTGCTGGGAAATCAACTGACTTAAACTTGGCATGTTCAGGTGTATCACTGAAACAAATTATTAAAATATTTTTTCATGTTTTATGTGCTTTAGCTTACATTCTTATTCTTTCTATAAACAATGTCTCAGCATTTTTTATTGAAAATCCACTGGTACCCATATTCTTAAATAGTTCCTTCATTTTATTAGCATGCAGTAAAAGCTTAGGGATTTGAACTAATTTTTTACTAACTGTAGGTACAGCAGGTTGAAACAATGAAGTATGGATTTTAGACAGTTTTTTTTCTCTTTTTTTTTTGAAGTAATGGTTTTGTTATTTTGTTAGTCCACTTGGTATTAGCAAATGTTGAAATTCTTTAGAACTGGTTTTTAATGAGTAATAAGGACAATTTGCAGTTGTTAAGAGCAAATGATTAGAGTCATTCTGTTACTTTGTATATTGCTTATATAATAGGCAGATTTTTAAATGTTTTTAAAATAGATTAGGTGTATACTCCGTTTGTCTTACATTTATACCATACTGTTCAGTACCATTTTTTTATCGAATGCAAAGTTGTAAATCAAGTCCTCTGATATTTGTACAGGTTCTAGATTAGTGAACTTAAAGTTTTACTTGTTTTTTTTGTTCTTTGTTGTCTAAAAATGATACTTAGATATAAGTAATTAGAGTGAGAGGGTAGAATTTTTCTAATGTCATGACCAGTTCTTGTACATACTCAAAGTTACAGGCTGTGTAACTTAGAGTTGAAAGAATTTGTGAATTTTTGAACTAAAAAGTTGATTATACATTGAATATTTGAATAATTTTTATCAGGGATTAGCATACTTTTTATAAAAAGGCCAGTTGGTAGATACTTCATTTTGTAGGCCATATGTTCTCTGTCACAACTACTTAACACTAATTGTAGTGCGACAGCAGCCATAGACAATACATGAAAGAATGAGTGTGGCTGTGCTTCCATAAAACTTTATTTACAAAAACAGGCAGCATGCTTAATTTGGCGTGTAGACCACAGTTTGCCTGGATTTATATTTTAAATTTCTGCGGATTACCTCAACACCCTGGGTTTCAGTAAATATGGTATTTTTAAATGTTAGGTCTTAAGGTGAATGAACCCATATCATGCATTCATTTAGTTAATGTGCTGAACTGTTTGTTCATATAAACGCTATACATTGAGTCATTCTTTATTCTTGGATTATCCTCTTTATCGCAAAACCAGTAGCTTAATTATAGTTCTCAGGAATAGCAGTTAAACCGCAAATTGCATATTGTTCTAAAGTGCCATAGAGAAATTAGAGAATGACTTTTCCTTATAGTTCTAAAATCTAGATTAATGTTTTCAAATAATTGGCACATCAGCTGTCATTCCCTTGCTCATGACGAGTATTGTATTAACATAGATCACAACAGTCTTTTTCTAATATATCAGGATACTTATACGCCTCAGTAGAGCCATCTAAGTGGCCATTACTAACAAATAAGAATTTGCATGGGAGATGAATTCCCTTTGTCATCCTGGTTCTCATATGTTTTAAAATAACTGGCATCCTTGAAAACTACCTATTTTAAAAAGTAAAAAAATAATGATGGTATTCTTGCCTTAATGTTTGTTTATTACGATTGCTAAATCTGAAACATTTTTATGTACATTTTTGGGAAGTTTTAATTTATTATATCTTGAGGTCATTATTTCTGAATCTGGAAACTTGTACTGCATCATTTTATGATGATGATTGGCAATTTTAGGAATTAGTATGTTTTCTACACCCTATATACTTAGTGAGCATGCAGGTGTCTGGGACTTAACAGCTATTTAGGGAAAATTGTGAACGTCAGCCCCTCAGTTTGAACATCGTTGAAAAGAGCACTGAAGAACTAAACAACATTAAAGGTTTAATCCCCTTTACAATCAGATGTGAGGAGAGAAGACAGTGGTTGAAAGAAGCAATTTAAGTGATAGAAAAGAACTGAAAGAATCTCAGAAGGAGAATGATGAAACTTCACCTCAACTTTGAGGCTTCCAAATAGAGAAATAATAGTTTTAAGGATATCACCATGTCATCCTGAGCTACTCTAAATATCTTCACTTATGCTAAATATTCTGTTTGTAAGTGAAATGAGTAATACACATTTTTAATCAAAACTGTTTGAGTTTAATTTTCCTAAAGAATTATCTCTTAGTTTGAAACCAGCCATCTTTGATTCGTTCCCATCTTTTACCTCTGACAAATTCTGTCTGTTCTTTTGAAATGCCCCCTCTTTTCATACTTAACTGTCATCCTAGTTCAGATTCTTTGTTTCATCCACTTGATGACAGCAATAATTTTCTTAACCGGTCTTAACCAGTCTTACCTATTCAGATCTCTTTCTCTCTCTAGTTCTTCTTTCCTGGTGTTCCCTTTTCCCCTGTATTTCAGATAATACACCAATATTCACATACCGTACCAGCTTTTTAAAATTTTTTTGCTATTTTTAGGAATGTATAAAATGTGAAACAAGTATTTTTTATATTATTTTTTCTCTTTTAGTCTGAGAATAAAGGATTAGAAACTACCAAGAACAATGTAGTTCAGCCAGTTTCAGAAGAGGGAAGAAAATCTAAACCCAAAACAGGTAGGTATAAATGTAGTATTAGTTTTTACAGATTTTTAAAATTAAGAGTCATACATAGAAACTAATGTGAGCCAAGGAAAGTCTTTGCCATACTTAGCAGTTGAACACAGAATGTACTGTTCTCAGTTCTATGCATAATGTATCAAGGTTTCAGCTTATAGAAAAAATTAAATTGGTGAGGTACTAATTCTTTAAGTCATTTTTTTAATTATTTTTAAATTTATTTATTTTTTTATTATTTTTAAATTTAACTGTAGGAGAACTGAAAGAACTCTCTTAATTGTTGAATGAAAGACTTTTCTGACTAGTACATTTTAAAATTTACTGACACGAAGTATCATATTTCTTGTTTGGGTGTATAAGGGTAGTGATTGCATAAATGCACAGCTGTTTCCATTTTTTCCACCTTCAGCTTGAACTCTGTATAAGCTGGTGATAAAAGAGCATTTTTCTAATCTTTATTATAGATAAGCAGCTTATCCAGTACACTGCCTTTCCACTTCTTGCATTCCTCGATGGGAACCCTGCTTCTACTGTTGAACAGGGGAGTACAGCATCATCAGAAGTTATGTCCTCAGTAGATAAACCCATAGAAGTTGATGAGCTTCTGGATAGCAGCCTAGATCCAGAGCCAACCCAGAGTAAGCTTGTTCGCCTGGAGCCATTGACTGAAGCCGAAGCTAGTGAAGCCACACTGTTTTATTTATGTGAACTTGCTCCTGCACCTCTGGATAGTGATATGCCACTTTTAGATAGCTAAATCCCCAGGAAGTGGACTCTACATGTATATATTCATCAAAATGATGAACTATTTATTTTAAAGTATCATTTGGTACTTTTTTTTGTAAATTGCTTTGTTTTGTTTAATCAGATACTGTGGAATCAAAAGCACCTTTTGCTTTTCTCACTTACACACTCTGGCAAAGCTTTCAGATGTTACTCGGCTACATAGGTACACAAGATTTAATGCACATTGTTGGCATATCTTTAAGTTGGATTCAAATGGCCATTTTTCTCCAGTTGTAGTAACTTGGATTTCTTCTTTTACGTATATGCCCATTAACCCCAGTTAAACTTTTGTTTGTTTTACTTGTTTGATGCTGTCTGTTTGCATTGAGTGTAAGTCACTAGAACTAATGGTAGAACTCTTAAACCTCTGTCTGTTCCAGTTACTTTTATTAAATATTTTTCACTTGGCTTATTTTTAAACTGGGAACATAAAGTGCCTGTATCTTGTAAAACTTCATTTGTCTCTCTTGTTCAGAGAAGTTCATTCATGTTCAAAGGAAAGGCAAAGTAAACATGAGTGCTTGCTGGCAGAAATGGCTCCAGCTCCATATATATAAAAAGAAGGGGGATGGGATGGCATCAACCCCATCCATCTCGTTGGACTAGTTTTAAAGTAAAAGTTTTCTGATTTGTTTGTGTTTTTTTGAACCATACTATTTAGTAAAATAAATATAATGAATGTTGCGTACTAATGTCTGTTACTTGTCTTCTTTAGAGGTGACACCCACATGTACAATTTTTTCCTTTTTATAGGAAGTAGATTTAAATTGTAAACTGTCTGTTGTCCATTATTGATTCACACCAAAATCTTTGTGCCTCATCTCAAGAGTTAGACTGTGTATTACAACAAGGAAGGAATATAAGGTCTCTAAACTTAATGTGTTTTAAAGTTCTTCTGTGTTAAAAATTATACTGGCTTGCTTCCTATATTTCTAATAAAGAACTAAGAGAAGTATGCCTCTCATTGTCCCAGATGAGGTAAGAACATTATCACTGGATGCCACCCAAAGGCCTGTAATTTTTGTTCCTAGAGATGGAACAGTAACACTTTATCCCTTTGGAACAGGCTTATAGAGCTTAATACAAGGTGGGCACCACTTTTATCAAGTTGAATTCTACCTTCAGGCAGAGCCTGGAAGCAGAGCAGTTTATATCTGAATATTTTATAGGGCTGTTTAATGAAGAATTACAAATATGGCCCTCCTCGTGGCCATATTCTGTCAATATCCTGGAATTTCTATTATGATGATGTAAAAATTCAAAATAAAGCCTAGCACAGAGAGATAGGAAACCCTTCCTTAGCAGATATTTAAACATTTGGCTCTGATAGTGGCATCCTGGTGAACTAATTCAAGTCCCCAGAAGTTAGTTTCTACGTAAGTTGTAGAGGTCACTGTCTTAGAGGTTGTTAAAGTGAGAACAAGAATTTAGAGCCTGAGAGACAGAACTTAAGAAACTTTTCTTTTTCCCTTCTCTTCTTCAGTGTGGAATATGATTAAGTTTCTTCTCTTGGGGACATTTTGGAGCTTTAGAAATATTCTAAAAATCTTGAAAAATATGTTCCAATACTTTTTTGAGTTGAAATTAAAATTTTTCACCTTTAGTTGGAAGGAATTTAGGGTATTGATAATACTACCACTTAAAAATATAACTTACAGTTTAAAAAGTTGCGTGCTTTTTAAAATGTATCTAAAGAAATCTAAATACCGTACTGATTTGATAACCATCATCATCCATTCCACTTCTCCCAAAGAATTTTATCCTACTTTTATTATGTGTGAAAGTCACATTAAAGATAGTGTCATACTTCTCTGAAACTAAATTTGAAATTGTTTCCTATAGCCTTAAGATTCTACGCATTATAAAGAAATGTGTCCAGTTATACACAATTCATCAAAACAATATAATTATCCAAACCATTTTCTCTATCACGGAGTTAGATTATTTCTACTTCATAAATAGGGTGGCTGTGTAACTGAATTCTGATAAATAAATCAGAAGTGATGTACAGAAGAACTTCCAGGTCTGGTTTGTGAAAACCTCCCCTCTGCAATCCTCCTTGCTCTTTTACCCCTCCACTAGCCTGATGCAGAGGAGTATATGGCTTCTGAGTATACATTCAAGAAGGAAGAAATTTGGCTTCCTGAATCACTGCTTAGAAGAGAGCCACCCATCAATCTTGGACACCTATTGTAGACTTCAGGTGAGTGGAGAACAAACTATTATGTTCTGCCTTTGGATTTTTTTTTGGTGGGGGTGTTGATCTCAGTGTTCACTAATACTCAAATTTTGGCAAACATTAAACAGTAAAATTGTATGAGAAATAACATTTTTAGTGGCGTGAACAGGTCTTGATTGGGGGGAAGGAGTACTTCCCCAATTTTTTGTATCTGAAGCTGAAGATTATCAGTGTAAGAGCATCAGTTTCATTCCTTTTTGTATTTGTAAGTGTACAACTCTTAAAAACTTTGTAATACAAAAAAGTATATGATGGAAGGAATTTGGTATAGCACTATCAGTCCTTTTAACTCCTTCATAACTATATGCTAGAACTATTGTATTTTTTTTTTTTTAAAGATTTTATTTACTTATTTGACAGACAGGAGAGAGGGAAGCAGGCTTTCTGCTGAGCAGAGAGCCCGATGCGGGACTCGATCCCAGGACCCTGAGATCATGACCTGAGCCGAAGGCAGCAGCCCAACCCACTGAGCCACCCAGGCGCCCCAGAACTATTGTATTTTTTAATGAGTTACCCACTGGTGACTTAATTAGATCATCTTTCAATTTCATCGACAGCAAAAAAAAAAAAACCCCAGAAACTACCTGAATTGCAAAAGGATTCTGCCCCCACTGTCATTCTTTCTCACCAGTATTTAAAATTTTATCTTTATTGGGTGTTTTTTTTTTTTTTTTTTAATTTATTTGACAGACAGATCACAAGTAGGCAGAGAGGCAGGCAGAGAGAGAGACAGGAGGAGGAGGCAGGCTCCCTGCTGAGCAGAGAGCCCGATGCGGGACTCGATCCCAGGACCCTGAGATCATGACCTGAGCCGAAGGCAG
>NW_019154101.1:17388122-17485705 GCF_002288905.1 Enhydra lutris kenyoni
AGGCTTTAACCACTGAGCCACCCAGGCGCCCTCTTTATTGGGTGTTTTGAGATTTTATCCAGTGCCTTAGTAATGCCTTAGGATTCAGAATGCCTAAGAGGTACATCTTCGTTAAATTTGGAAAGTGATTGTTAAAGAGGGATGATGCCCTGATGTTCTTAAGGCATCGTTTCAGGCAGATCCAAGTTCAGGAAGGAGTAATAAGGAAACTGAAGATCTGGACACTGATCTCTAATACCTCTTGCTTACCAGAGGAAGTCTCTGTACTGTCTGGAAAACAAGTACCATAGTATGAAGACCATTAATTTCAAGAGTCCCCCATCTTCATCCTCTTTATAACTTTCTTTCATTTAAAGGGGGGGGTGGTTGTAATTATCGGCATCAGAAATCATGTAGAACAGAGCTGAATGTTCTTTCAGAGTGTGTCACCTTGTTTTTCATAGGGATGGTATACTCAAGTGATGAGGCTTAAGTTGACAATAGTCTGCAGACTGGGAAGACGATGAAATGATATTTGTTGTGATGAACATATATAGAATGTTACATTTAAGAATTAGAGCCTAAATGTTCATTTCAAGCACACATGAAATATTTTTTGAGAATTGGTTGCATATTAGGCCATAAAGCAAATCAGAAAATTTCATGGAATTGGTATCAAACAGATGAACTACAATACAAATAAATCAGACCTTTACAGTTACAAGGCGTATTGGCATGGTATTTTGTGGAGTGACCTTCATTTGGGTTTACTGTTTTTCCCATGATTATAGGAGTTAATGGGTTTGGGGTAGAAAGACCACAGGGGTGAAGTGCCGTTTTCACCATTTATCAAAGTATCTTACTATTTTTTTCTCTGGAGAACCCTGATACACTTACAAAAAAAGGAACAAAAAGATCTCTTTATCTTACATCTTAGAACATAGAAAATCAAGGGTGTAAGAATGGAGAATCTGCCAGTAAATGGGGATGCTTTCAGAGTTACACGGCAGTACTAAAAGTGTGTTGGGCTGGCCAAGTAGTGACAAGTTGAAAAACATGTTAGGTCTTTTAAAAATTGATAGGGGCGCCTGGGTGGCTCAGTGGGTTAAAGCCTCTGCCTTCGGCTCGGGTCGTGATCCCAGGGTTCTGGGATCGAGCCCCACATCGGGCTCTCTGCTCAGCGGGGAGCCTGCTTCTTCCTCTCTCTGCCTGCCCCACTGCCTACTTGTGATCTCTATCTGTCAAATAAATAAAATCTTATAAAAAAATTTTTGATAAATTGAAGCTAATCAAAACTAAGCACTTTTGCTCTGCAAAAGACCCTGTTCAGATGGAAGAACAAAGATACAGACTAGGAGAAAATATTTGTAAACTACTACCTGATACAGGATGTTTATCTAGAATATATTAACTCAGAACTCAACAAATTATAACAATAAACCATCCAATTACAAAATTGCCAAAAGGCATGAATAGACATTTTACTGAGGACCTATAGATGGCAAATAAGCATATGAAGAGATACTCAACATCATTAGCAATTTGGGAAAGGCAAATTAAAACTATAATGAGATAACACAATATTTCTATCAGAATGGCTAAAATTAGTGATACCAAATGTGGGCAAGGATGCAAAGAAACTGAATGGTTCATGTATCAATGGTGTGAACACTTCAGAAGATAGCAGTTTCTTGTAGAACTAATCATTTAACCTGCCCTCAAGGATTCTTCTAATTACTGGTTCCAAAGAACCACTGATCTTTGTTTTCATCATTGAAGGAGTATTATAGGGGCGCCTGGGTGGCTCAGTGGGTTAAAGCCTCTGCTTTCGGCTCAGGTCATGATCCCAGCGTCCTGGGATCGAGCCCCGCATCAGGCTCTCTGCTCAGCGGGGAGTCTGCTTCCCTCTCTCTCTCTGCCTGCCTCTCTGCCTACTTGTGATCTGTCAAATAAATAAAATCTTTAAAAAAAAAATATTACAAATGAAATGATACTCTATGTAATCTTTTGGGATTGGCTTTTTAATATAGTAGCATACTTCCTTGGAGATCCAGTCAAGTTGTTCTGTGTACCAAGAGTTCATTCCTCTTTTTTTTTTTTTTTTAAGATTTTTCATTTATTTATCAGAGAGAGAGAGGGAGAGAGCGAGCACAGGCAGACAGAATGGCAGGCAGAGGCAGAGGGAGAAGCAGGCTCCCCGCCAAGCAAGGAGCCCGATGTGGGACTCGATCCCAGGATGCTGGGATCATGACCTGAGCCGAAGGCAGCTGCTTAACCAACTGAGCCACCCAGGCGTCCCTCATTCCTCTTTTATTGTTTAGTAGGTTCATGGTATAGATGTATGACTGTGTGTTTAAACATTTCATTTAAACACAGTTGAAGGACTTTTGGTTTGTTTCCAGTTTGGGCTACTGCAAATAAAGCAATGAACATTCTTGTATAGATTTTGTGTGAACATTAAGATTTTTCTGAGTAAAATGCCCAAGACTTTATAGACACTATCCTGCCTATAATATTGGAGAAATCATGCCATTTTAAATGAATTACTGAATAAAATATACCAAGCCTTAGTAACATATATGGAATAGAGTACTTCATTTCTATTTGTTGTTGTTAAGGAACTTTTTTATATCCTCTTGTGTCAGAAAGCATCCATTTGCAACTTAGGAAAAAATGCCAGTGGGACACAGGTTAAAAATATTCTCCAAACTAAACTGGCCCATCTACTAAAGGTTCTTTAGGAGAACATGACTTTAATTACCTGAGATCCAATTTCATGGGTTATTTACAGAAGACCAAAAGGGTATAACTACCACCTTTAAAATAATTCAGGTTTTCAGCAAATAAAATGGACAGTAAGGGGCGCCTGGGTGGCTCAGTGGGTTAAAGCCTCTGCCTTCGGCTCAGGTCATGATCCCAGGGTCCTGGGATCGAGCCCCGCATCGGGCTCTCTGCTCAGCGGGGAGCCTGCTTCTTCCTCTCTCTCGGCTTGCCTGTCTGCCTACCTGTGATCTCTGTCAGATAAATAAATAAAATCTTTAAAAAAAAAAAAATGGACAGTAAACCCTGTTTTGGGTTCCTTTATACAGAAGAGAAAAAGTAGGTCTTAGTATTCTAGTGACCTAAATTTGAGTTGCTAAAGAATTAGTACACCACACACTTTCTCTGAATTCATTTATTTAGAGATAGAACACAGCCATTCAAAATGATGGAACACAATATCAACACACAGAATAAAGTTGGGGAATTAAGTTGAATTGTTATCTTTCATTTACAGTAATAAATACCTTAAAAGAAGCAAATGTAGATTTTAAGATTATGACACTAGTAACATACACAAGTAACTAAGTTTCTAAGTTAACTGTCATACTGCTTGATTTTCAGGTTGAAAGACTATAATAAACTATATATTTCAATTAAATGGCAGCAAATACAAAAGCATTTTAAACATCTTTTGAACCTATTGTATAGTATACTATAAGCAGTTTATATTCTATAGTATTCCATCATTCTCCTGGCCTCGGTTTATGGGTAGAAGGCAAGCTGGACACCAGCAAATCACATAACGAATTAACCACCACTAATGAGGTGTGTAATCTATTATGCATGTATTTTGAATAGAAGTTGTTTTTCAATGCCAAAGAAATGCCAGCTGTTTTAGGGAAACTTGGGATTTCCTAGCCTGGTCACTGATCAGTTATCTGAGCTTCAGTTTTCTTCATTTCTAAAACGAAGGCTTGGACTAGATTTTATCTAATTATCTCCTGAGGCTTAGTCTATACTACAGTAACGTCCTGTCAAAAGTTTACTACCTTCGATTTTAATGAACTTTCAAAGTACACCTTCTAACCCACGATTATCTTTTTTCAAAAGCTTTGTCTAAATCCTTCAGAGTTTCTAACATCTCCATTGAACCTATACTTTTGCCTATGTTATAATGACTAAAACAAAGTTGGTATGTTGATATGAAAGGCCATCCCTACCCAGGGAAGATTACAACCTAACTGGGTATTCAAATTAGTAACCCACTATCCCCAATCTTTCTATGACGCCTCTGTCTCTTAATCTCCATCATAATTTACACTGTTGTCCATCAAACACTCCCTACCTGTGTAAGTTCCTTATCTTCACATCAACGGAAAAACCTGAAAAGATTTTTTCAGACAACCAGCATTTAAGTCACTTGTTTATACAATTTTACAATAGCCACGTTCTTTGCAGTCTCTTGTAGAGCAAGGCATCAAATATTTCAAAAGGCAGCCATACATTTCCTTTTATACTTTCTAAAACAGCTTAGGGACTAGCACAATTTAAAAATCAAACTGTCAAGAAGCAGTTGTGTTTTTACTCTTAATTTCACAGGCACAGAACTAAGGATAAACCTAACAATGTCCACTTTTCACCACCAGACTCCTATATCTCTCCCTTTGTAATTCATTCTAACACACATATCAATATGCATGGCAAAAATACAATGATAAAATGACAAGCAATAAAATCTAGTTCATGCCAGAACACTGGAGAAGTTACATGGGAAGCACACACATACACAACTTTACAAAAGTTCGGAATACTGTTAATCTCAAACAAGCAATGATCAAAGTGGGACTTTCATGCCAGAAGTCCTGTTCAGTCAAAATCACGATTTGTAAGAACAAGTGGTGCCACTAGTGTCCAAACATACAACACAATGCCAATCCAACTAGAAGAGATTTTCACCCATACCGCTGTCCACTGACTCTTCATCTCACGAGAAGGCTCATACCTAAAATTTAAGAAAAAAATGAAAGGGAAAGAGTTAGATTCAGCCATCACGCTACTTAACTTTACTTCAAGGTATTCTCTGTATAGTTTGTGGTAACAGATACACAATTGCTGAGCTAATCCGTTGCTCTGCTTGTCATACTACTTGAGCAACTAATGTGAAGGTAAAAATTAAGAATTTCCTTTAAAGGAGTAAAGGACATTGGCCTTCTGAAGTAGCTCTTTTACGAATACTTGGGTTCTTTATGTACAGGTTCCCACTTTCTGTACGTTTGTTAGGCCACTTTGCTTTTACAAAAAACGTGTATGAGTAAAGTAAATGGCTTTTTTCTTAAAAGCAAAATTTCTCTTCGTGTTTCTTTCAGTCAGCAAAAGCAGGTACTAGCATAAGCCTTTAATAAAAATGAAGTAGCATAATGCAAACTGTAACAAAGTAGGGGGGATCCTGTACTTCTGGCTTAGTAATCATAAGACAGCAGGGAAATGGACTGTGATGCCCGGTTAAGTAAGATATTGTTATAAAAGATTTATCAATTCTAGGGCCACCTGGGTGGCTCAGTCAGTTAAGCATCTGCCTTCTGCTCCGGTCATGATCCTGGAGTTCTGGGATCGAGTCCCACATCAGGCTCCTTGCTCAGAGGGAAGCCAAGCCTGCTTTTCCCTCTGCCTGCTGCTCCCCCTGGCTTGTGCTCTCTCTTTCCCTGATAAATAAATAAAAATTAAAAAAAAAAAAACTTATCAATCCTATCCTGTAAAAAAAAAAAAAAAAAAAAAGTGTAATCTATTCCAAGCGTATATTGGAACCACTCTCTCACTTTCAGCCTTTTCAGATTTAAGAGATTCGGAAGGAAATACATTCCAAACTTAGCTGTTTTTTTTTTTTTTTTTAAGATTTTATTTATTTGACAGACAGAGATTACAAGTAGGCAGAGAGGCAGGCAGAGAGAGAGGAGGAAGCAGGCTCCCTGCTGAGCAGAGAGCCCGATGTGGGGCTCGATCCCAGGACTCTGAGATCATGACCTGAGCCGAAGGCAGAGGCTTTAACTCACTGAGCCACCCAGGCGCCCCAGCTGGTTTTTATACAAATGAAACATACCAAAAATATTTTTCATCTAAAGGTTTCTTTTTTTTTAAGATTTTATTTCTAAGTAATCTTTACACCCATCATGGGGCTCGAACTCATAACCCAGAGATCAAGAGTCACATGCTCCTCTAACAGAGCCAGCAGGGTGCCCCAATCTAAAGTTTTAATGTTTAATGTTATCTGACAGCCAAAGCTGTGAATTACTGAACACTACATGGATTCTTATCACTTAATATGCCGCAGTGTAGGAATTTTTAAAAAAACTTATTTTTCAATAGTAAATGTCAGTAAAGTCTGCTCTTAAAATGAAGAATAATCTAATATTAACATGGTAATTTCTGTAAAAAATGTGTAATTTCATGAGGCTTCTGATTTTAATCTCTTCAAGATCTGGAAGTATTTCAATATTAATGCCAAAGCAAGGAAGTAAAGTTTACACTTCTTATACTGATCTCATTCATTTAGATGTAAATTTTGAAATACACTGGAGAATAAAAAGTACTTCATACCACATGTTTTACATACAATGCAATGATGAAAAACATCGAAATTTCCACATGCAAAGTTTTCATGAAATATAATTACCTGTACCAGTTGGTAAGGGTCATCATGATATAAAGTGAAGCTAAGAAAAGCATGAAGTGAAAGAAGGAATAACTGTAAGTAACACCATCCCTTTCATTATCTACAGCTCGATGAACATCGTCTCCATCCTCCAGTGATCCATCACTTCTGGCTCCACCATCTTCTATTAATGTTGATTCATCACTTGTTAGAGTCAATTTATTAACCTGACTGTTGTTTGAAGTACGGATGCTGCATAAAAGACAGTTAAGAAAGAAGGAAAAAGGGTATTTAAAAAACTGATTTTTAAATGAATGGCTAGATTTCTTGTTAAAAAATAATCCAGTTTTTCTTACCTTGAATAAAACACACATAATAAAAAGAGGATCAGTCCTATAATTCCTTGAGCATGCCACCACTGGACAGATTGCCCCTCCTTTGGGACAGTGTTTGTTGTATTGTACCCAATTATGCTTAGTAGACTTGGGTTGCAGTTTGTTTCTGTAATGTAAATTAAATTAATGTCAAATTAAAATGCCAGACAGTATAAGAAGGAATTTATTTTGGGCGACCTAGTTACCAGTGTGTTTATTTTCATTTTTTTTTTAACCTCTTTATTGCACTTGCATATTCAAATAATTTTCCTGGAAAAAGGCACAGATACAAGAAAAAAATAATCTGAAAAACTTGTATTTATTGATAATGAGACCTTTTAAATATAACAGCACTAACTTTATAGAAGTGCCCAGAAAAATGTCCAGAACGGAGAGGATATTAAGCTCTAAACTGATCAAGAAAAAGGTGAAATTTAGATGAGCTCTCATAAGTATAATAAAACCCTAGTACAGTTAGGAATAAAATTCAGGTGTTCTAAATGAAGATACAGTGGCTTTTCCTAATATATATTGTAAGAGAACAATAGTGACTTTATGAAATTTATAAACTTGTCAAAGTATATTGCTATGTAGGCAAGGGAGCTTACACATAAAATTACCAGTTAATTAGAATTTTAACAAGTGCTTTGTGGAAATGTCCAAATTCATAATGACCTAGTCCATACTGTTAACTTTTGTAAGAAAAAGTAAAGTCTTTATTCACTAAAGTATCCAAAATGTTTCTCTCTTCCACAAAGTCAGATATATCAACTACCATCTTATGATGAAAACAATCATTAATTAGGGGGAAAAATAAGACAAAATTGATTCTAATCTTAGAACCATTCAGGTAAGAGTAAGCTCTAAAACAAATTAATAAAAAAATTTTTTTAACTACTTAACACCTGAACAAAAATAATTTTTTCTGTAATACTAAAAACAGCCTTCATCAGGGCGCCTGGGTGGCTCAGTGGGTTAAAGCCTCTGCCTTTGGCTCAGGTCATGATCCCAGGGTCCTGGGATCGAGCCCCATATCGGGCTCTCTGCTCAGCAGGGAGCCTGCTTTCTCCTCTCTCTCTCTGCCTGCCTCTCTGCCTACTTGTGATCTCTATCTGTCAAATAAATAAATAAATAAATAAAATCTTTAATTAAAAAAAAACAAAACAAAACAGCCTTCATCCCACTATTGATAAAGCATCTACTGAGTTTATAAACTTGAAATCAGATTCAGGTAACATTTTGTAATTTTAAGTAAAAGGCACCATTTCTTCCTTTTCAAAATCAGTAACTAATTTCTTGCTCATCTGTTTCACCCCAAATGATTTATATTGGCTTCTTAATCTCATGGAATGCAATATAACTGGCCTATAAAGAGATTTCATTAGAAAGCCCAATTATATTCACTTGCAAGGTACTCACAGACAAAAATAGTATCTTAAATTAGTTAAAAACAAACAAAACTATACTGCTTAGCAATGAATCAAGGAGCATTTTAATAGCTTTTCTAATACACACACACACACACACACCCACTATATATATACACACATACAAACACACACACACACACAATCATAAATATGACTGTACAAATTAGGTATATTTGTTATAATTTTCATACGATTATAATTTTTTAGTGAAAGAAGCAAAGTGAAAAAATACATAGCAGTACATCAAATATGAAAATGCTATTATTTCCATACTGTTTTCTTCTAGAGGCTTATTTTTTAAAGATTTATTTACTTATTTTAGAATGAGAGAAAGTAAGAGCAAGAGAGCACTGGGTGGCAGGGGTCTGATGGAGAGAAAAGACTCTCAAGAAGACTCCCTCCTGAGTGATCCAGAGATCCATCTCAGGATCCATGAGATCAAGGACCTGGGCCAAAAATCAAGAGTCAGATTCTTAACCCACTAAGCCACCTAGGCACCCCAGAGGCTAATTTTTTAAATAGCGTACTTTCACAAAATAATCATTTATGAAAAAAAAAAGTTGTAGAATTCATTAAAAAGAAATAAGGGGTGCCTGGGTGGCACAGTCGGTTAAGCGGCTGTTCGGCTCAGGTCATGATCCCACGTTCCTGGGATCGAGCCCCACATCAGGCTCCCTGCTTGGTGGAGAGACTGTTTCTCCCTCTCCCTCTGCCTGCCGCTCTGCCTACTCACACTCTCTCTCCCTCTCTGTCAAATAAATACAATCTTTAAAAAAAAACAAAACAAAACAAAAACACTTCTCTTAAGGCACCTATGTGGCTCAGTGGGTTAAAGCCTCTGCCTTCGGCTCAGGTCATGATCCCAGGGTCCTGGAATCAAGTCCCGCATCGGGTTCTCTGCTCAGCAGGGAGCCTACTCCCCCGCCACACCCCTCTATCTGCCTCTCTGCCTACCTGTAATCTCTGGCAAATAAATATATAAAATCTTACCAAAAAAAAAAAAAAAAAAAAAGAAACCCAAGCAAACAAAACATACCCGGTTCATTGGTCATAGCAGACCATGTCAAATACATTGTGTAGACTGTGATTACTGAAGACTGTAACAAACCAGATCTTGGTTGTGATTCCTACAAAGAAAAATTATGACAAATAAATATTCTGACATCATTCAAGATTTAGAGGAAACTTAGAAAAATGGAAGCTTCATAAAAACTAATGATATAAAGATCATACTTGGATTTTTGGCAGTATAGACATTACAGAAGCACCAAGGCAGAGGAGCATGTTGACACTGATGAATGCTTTATTTTCTGAACAACTGGCTGGATGAGTATAATAAACAAAGAATAGGACGATAGCAACTAAAGACAGCAGATAATTCAGAGCTGTAGCTGATAACAATGCTGTGAAAGAAATATAATTGGACAATTAGAATGTATCACGAATATTAGGAATTAGGCATAGGGCTCATTTTAAAAACAATCAAAACTTATTTTAAGCAACTAACACTGTCTGCATTATGTAGGCTATAAAAGCAGAGAAGAATATTTCTGAACTTTATCACAGTGATTTTATAGTCGTTACACATAGCTCACTATAGTATTTTCAAGGACAGTAAGGTAACATTAAAAATTCCATTAAGAGTAATAGCTCCATTACAAACACATTCACACACAGTGGCCTTAATTTTCAAAATACAGAAAAATAAAAAAACTACTTAATGCTAAGTCCATAAAACAATGCTTTCCTGTATTAACTAATTATTTTTTATTTTTAAAAAATTTTTTTAAGTAGTCTTCATGCCTAATGTGGATCCCAATGCAGGACTTGAACTCACAACCCTGAGATCAAGACCTGAGATGAGATCAAGTCCAATGCATAACTGAATGAGCCGCTCAGGCACCCCTTAACTAATTATCTTTAAAAAAAAAATTTATTACGTAACAGTAAGTCATTATTATTTAATAAGACAACCCAAGTTTCTTCTATGTAAATTAAAATACACAGTGTGTTTTTGTGCTAATGCGTCCTTAATATTACAGGTGTTTATGCAGATGTGCCTGCCGGGATCCACCCAACACATATTTACTGAATGCCTGCAAAGTTCTAAGCACTGGGGATACAGCAGGAAACAAAACAAACTCTTGCATTAGATTTGCATTAAAGAATGACGTGTTCTATAAAAGTGAATTTTCCAAATGACTGAAGCTTATTTCTTTGGATACTAAACTCTCTTTATTTTAACCACTGAGATCAAATAAAACAAAGTAGTTGTGAGAAAAGTATCAGGCTAGCAGGTAAGAATGAATATAGCTTTCAATCTGATTTAAAATATTTAATGGAAACTCTTATCATTTCACATAAAAGTTTATATTTATGGCTTCTTTTGAAAGGAATCAGAAAAAATTCAAGCAATACTGAGCCCACATTTCCACAAGGCAACTACTGTATGAAACTGAGCGGCAGCTATGCACCTTAAATAAAATACAGTCATCACAGTTCTGTTTGCCCAAGGATTGCCTATGCACTTTAACCTGAGTCTCTTCCCTCCTTTTCATCATCTGGGGCAAGCAAATGAATTCTGATCCCTGTTCTGCAGTATAACCACTGGACTCAAGCTCATCATTACAAATAAAACAGTCATAGTACTTTAAGAACCCCATTACGTGTTACTGACACAAAAAGGCATCTTTCCACTTATATAAAAAGAAATGTTCTAGAGTTGCTTTTTATATTTTTTCTGCATGCTGATGTTTATGAATTATGCCACTGTTTATTTCTAGCAGTCCTAGTCCCTTTAGTATTTTTAACCTCCTGTAAAATAGGAAATTACGCTGTAAAAGGTACATATTGTCAGCCATAGAACACAGCCTTTGCAACATCTATTTTAGCCCTTCAAGGTACTCTGGATTATTTTCTGGCTCTTAGGTATGTTCTAATCAATTACCTAAAAACTATTTCAACAAGTAAAGTTGTTGACACAATGTGATAAGATGCCACTCACAAAAACATCATAAAAATCTTGATTTTCCTATAGTCTACATACATGCTCTCACCTTCAAAGTTCACCTATCTTGAAGATGCTCCAAGAAAAAAGCTTACCTGCATACCAACATCTTGAGTTCCCTTCTTCCATTTTTTCAACCCATGATTCATTCCATGAATGGGCAAAATCAATAAGTAAGACTAGCTGTATGAGGATGAAGCAAAAGGCACCTGCCATGCCTACATAAAACCAGACTGAAAGAAAAAAAAAATGCAAATCAGTGGCTGGTTCACTTTTTATTATTTCACCTTCGTAATCACAATACACAAAAGGAACCATTTTACACAAATGTCTTGATTTTGCCAACAGGAGGAAAAAAGAAAAACAAAACAAGTAGTGTTACAGTTCCAAGAAACAGTTATCTCAGTTTCTTTATAAAATATAAACATCACACAATTATGAAAAGATTTATTACCAGTTGTAAAAGTTCCTTCTGGAATGAAGAAAGCCCCAATAATAATCGCAATTGCTGCAGCAAATTTAAAGAACCAAAATCTGAAAGAAACAGAAATAGAGTTTACTAATACAAATTCACTCAATCAATAGTTTCATATATGAAATCTTTTAAGAGCATCTGAAAAAAGTTTATGTGACTGTTTAGGACCGTTTTAAGAAAGAAAGATTTATAATTAATTCACTATGAGAAAATGAGAGTATTCTATAGTCACAGGTTTATTTTAAATAATGAATGGGTATAATGCTAAGTGAAATTTAAGGAAGAAAACAAATGAACAAAATAAAAAAGACCAAAAAAAACCCAAACTTTACATACAGAGAACAAATGAGTGGATGTCAGAGGGGAGGTGGGTGAAACAGATAAAGGGATTAAGAGTACACTTATCCTGATGAATGCTGAGAAATATATGGAACTGTTGAATTATTATATTGTATACCTGAAACTAATGTTACCACTGTATGTTAACTTTACATGAATAAGAAATTAAAAATAAGAATAATATGTGAAAGTATAAAGTGCACTGTACAAATGAACAGGTTTTATAAACACATGATAAATGCTCCATCCAAAACTCTGATAATAAAAAAAACACTAGCTTTTAGGACATCAGCGTCTTGATGGCAAAGAGCCTATTTTTTGGTTCCCCTGTTCTTAACAACTAATTAGGCTTCCAACCATTAACAGAAGGGTCTCTGGGGAGCAGGGTGTGAGATCAAGAAACATTTAAGAGACCCAGGAAAATCGTCTCCAGCACCTGTGTATTTGGTAATAGGCAGACAGACTCTGGTATGGGCTGCAGAACTAATAAACATCCCTAACCCCTCCCCCCTTTTCCCAGTTGGGGAAAACCTAGACTGCTGATGTACGCAAATACCCATAAATGAGAGACAACTTATAATAGTCTAGCTCTCCTGAGGGAAGATTCCAGCATGGCCTGTATGTGTGTCCGGGAGATGAGTTTCAGTGCAACAGAGAGGGGAAGAGAAACTTTGTCAGCATCGCCCCTACACCATGGCAAGAGTGTATGGACACTATCTGGCAGCAACCTCTCCCCTGGAGCAAAACGAGAACTGTGAGTGACAGCTACTCCAACACTGCGGGACAATTCTAAAGAAACCCATTTCTCTCCAGAAGCACCTAGATTATGGAGGCAGGACCTCCATGACTAAGGGGGAACAGGAAATGGGAAAAGCAGCAGCAAAGAACATCAAAAAGCATTAAAGGAACACAGTTTCTGCCAATTACATTCAGGATTTAAGCAGGAAATATGTTCACAAGTCTCTGGGAGATCCTCAGCCAAGGATATTTCTGCTGGCTGTGTGGGACCCCAAACACCTGGAGTACTAAACCCACTCTGCAGCCAGCTCTCTGTGTGTGCTCCCAAGTGTGGCAGAAAGAGCCAATCCAGAAATGAGAGTGCTCTGAGAAAAACACCACCATCTGTAGGGAAGGGAGAGGAGAAACCACAAACTTCAGCCCTAGTGCCTGCCACCTTCTGGAAAACAAACAAACAAAGACCTCCAGTAGCCAGTAAGGTGAGTTTTAAGAACCGGAGAAGTCATGAAAGCTTAAGACTTCTTCCACAAAAGGGAGCAAGAAGTGTGCAGCCAGTGTATAAATACAAGGTCACAAAGAACCCCAGACACATAACAGGATCAAGAGTACACCCCATGTGAAGGCAACCAGTAGAGACTTGAGTTATCTGCTACCTCAAGCAACAACACAAAACTACAGGGAACAAGAAAACACCCCCATCAACAGAATAATCCAACAACTGAGCTCAAAGGCACAGAATCTTGCAATCTAGTGCATAAAGAATAATAGCTGCTTTAAGGAAACTCAATGAGCTCCCAGAAAACACAAAAAGACAAAATCAGGGAAAAAATACATGAACAAAACGAGAACTTTAGCAAAGCCAGAAACCGTAAAAAAGAACCAACATCTGGAGCCGAAGAATATGATGAAAGAAATGAAAAATGCAAGAGAGCACTCGCAGCAGGGTACATCAAATGTCCAACAGAATCAGCAACCCAGAGAACACAAATTTTGAAATACCCCCGTAAGCGTGAACAGAGGAAAAAAGAATGAAAAAGAGTGAAGCAAGCCATTTGATCTATGGTATCTAAATATTAGAATAATTAGTGTTCCAGAAGAGAGGAAAGAAAGAAGGGGGCAAAGTTTATTTAAAGAAGTAATGGAGAATTTCCCAAGCCTGGGAAGTATTATATACCTGAGTTCACAAATCTAATAAATTTATTACTGCTATTATCTCAATGTAAAAGACCCTCTCTAAAACACAAACTGTCAGAAGATGGAAGAAAAAGAATCCTAAAAGCACCCAGAGGAAAAGAGGATCTTAATCTACAAATGATCTCCCACTAAGCTAGCAGCAGATTTCTCAGCAGAAATTCAACAGGCCAAGAGGGAGGGAAACGACACATTCTAAGTTTTGAAAGAAAAAAAAAACTGCCAGCCAAGAATATTCCTTCTACCAGTCAGCCTTCAGATATGAAAGAGAAATACTTTCCTAGATAAATAAAAGCTGAGTTCACCACTAGACCTATCTTGCAAAAAAAAAAAAAAAAAAAAGGTGACAGTCCAAGCTTAAATGAAAAATGCTAATTAGTGATATGAAAACATATGAACATATATAACAGACTAGTGAAGATGAACAGTAAGATTTAGGAAACTAATTCTATGTAACATAATATGATATGTTACTATTTAAGTATAAAGGCTAGTAAGAACTATTAAAAAACTATATTATGTTAATACATAATATAAAAATTGTTAAATTGTGACATCAAAATTCTAAAAGGGGAGGATTAACTGGATAGAGCTTTTGTATACAATTGGAGTTAAGCTGCTATGTTAACAGCTTAAAATGGCCTGTTTTATCTAAAAGATGTTTTAGGTAAGCCCCACAGTAGCCACAAAGTGAAAACCTACAGTAGGTTCACAAAAGATAAAGGGAAACAAGAAGCAAAGAACACCAATTTACAAAAGCAAGCAGAAATGGAGGAAAAAGAAACAACGGAAATACAAAACAATCAAAAAGCAATAAATAACGTAACATTACTAAGGCCTTACATACCAATAATTATTACCCTAAATGTGTATATGACTAAATTTACCAATCAAAAAGCATGGTATGGTTAGATGGATAAAAAACCAAGACCCAACTATATGCTGCATAGAAGACTCACTTCAGATTTAAGAAGTCTCCCAGGCTCAAAGTGAAGGGATAGTAAAGGATATTCCATGCAATTGGAAAGCAAAATCAAGTACAGTTAGCATACCTATATCAAACAAGAAAACTTTAAGACAAAAAAGGTAACAGGAGGGATGCTTGGGTGGCTCAAGTCAGTTAAGCGACTGCCTTTGGCTCAGGTATTCCTGGGATCAAGCTCCGCATCGGGTGGGCTCCCTGCTCAGCCAGGAGCCTGCTTCTCCCTCTACCTGCTCTGCCTGCTGCTCTCCCTGCTTGTGCTCTGACAAATAAATAAAATCTTAAAAAAAAAAAAAAAAGGTAATAAGACAAAGAAGGCTGTTATATAATAGTAAAGGGGCCAACTCAATTCTCCATGAAGATACAATCATAAATATATATATACTAACATTAGAACACTTGAGTATATTAAGCAAATGCTAACAGATTTTAACGGAGAAATGGGTAACAATAACAGTAAGAGACCTCAATACCCCACACTTTCAGCAATGGATAAATCCTCCAGACAGAAAATCAACAAGGAAATGCTGGATTTGAACGATACGTTAGGCCAAATGGACAGAACACATTTAAAGAACAATCCATCCAACAGCAACAGAATACACATGCTTCTCAAGTGCATATGGAGCTTTCTCCAACATGAACAGATCACATGACAGGACCCCAGAAAGTCTTTTTAAATTTAAAAAGACTGAAATCATACCAAGTTTTTTTTTTTTCCAACGACAACAGAATGAAACTAGAAAGGAAACCTGGAAAATTTCCAAGCACATGGAAACTAAACAACACACTCCTGCAAAATCAAGAGATCAAAAAAGAAATCAAAAGAGAAATTATCTCTAAACAAATGAAAATACAAACAACATAATAAATAAAACATACAGGACACTGCAAAAGCAGTTCTGAATGGGTGAAGATATTCGCAAATGACTTTTCAGATAAAGGGCTAGTATCCAACACCTATAAAGAGCTTTTCAAACTCAACACCCAAAGAACAAGTAATCCAGTCAAGAAAGGGGCAGAGGATATGAACAGACATTTCTGCAAAGAAGGCATCCAGATAGCCAAAAGACACATGAAAAAGTGCTCAATATCACTCGGCACCAGGGAAATACTAATCAAAACCACAATGAGATACCATCTCATACCAGTCAGAATGGCTAAAATTAACAAGTCAGGAAATGATAGATACTGGAGAGGATGCAGAAAAAGGGGAACCCTCCTACACTGTTGGTAGGAATGCAAGCTGGTGCAGCCACTCTGGAAGACAGCATGAAGGTTCCTCAAAAAGTTGAAAACAGAGCTACCCTATGACCCAGCAATCGCACCACTGGGTATTTACCATAAAGATGCAAATGTTGTGATCCGAAGGGGCACGTGCACCCGAATGTTTATAGCAGCAGTGTTCACAATAGCCAAACTATGGAAAGAACCTAGATGTCCATCAACAGATGAATGGATAAGAAGATGTGTAAATATACATCATCTTAATATATATATATAATTATTATTTTATATGTATATATAAAATAGTAATTTGAGACACAGGGTGGGGGCCTGGGGGGAAAATGAAACAAGATGGGATCGGGAGGGAGACAAACCATAAGAGACTCTCAACCTCATAAAACAAACTGAGGGTTGCTGGGGGGAGGGGGGTTATGGAGAGGGTGGCTGGGTTATGGACATTAGGGAGGGTATGGGATATGGTGAGTGCTGTGAAATGTGTAAACCGGACAATTCACATACCTGTACCCCTGGGGCAAATAATACACATTATAGGTCAATTAAAATAATTAGTAAAAAGATAAAAAAATAAAATAAAAAGAAATCTGCGTTAAAAAAAAAGTTCTGAGAGGAAGTATATAGTGAAAAATACATATATAAAGAAAACAGATCTCTAATAACCTTAACTATACCTCAAGGACTAGAAAAAGCAAGGCCAAAGTTAGCAGAAGCAGGGAAATAACAAAGATCAGAGTGGAAATAAACGTGATACAGAACAGAAAAAAATAGAAAAGATCAATTAAACTAGAGCTGGTATTTCAAAAAGATAAAAGTGACAAACCTTTAGCTAGACTAAGAAAAAAAGAGTACTCAAAATCAAAAACAGAAGTGGAGACATTACAACCGATGCTATGGAAATACATTCGTAAGAAACTGCTTGAAGAATTTTATGTCAACAAATTGCATAACCAGAAGATATGGATAAATTCTTTAAAAACATACAACCTATCAAGACTAAATCAAGAAACAGAAAATCCATTAAAAGATGGGCAGAGGAACTCAGCTATTTTTCCAAAGACATACAAATGGCCAAAAGGTATTTAAAAAGGTGCTTAGTATCACTAATCATCTGGGAAATGTAAATCAAAGCCATTATGAAATATTATCTCACACTTGTTAAAATGAAATGGCTATCATTAAGAAGACAAGAAGTAAATTAATAAAAACTACCATATGATCTAGCAATTCCACTTCTAGTTACATACCCAAAGGAAATACAAACAGGATACCAAAAAGATACCTGCTCTCCCATGTTTACGGCAGCATTATTCACAATAGGCAAGATATGAAAACAACCCAAGTGTCTGTCAATGAATGAAGAACAGAATGGTTCTATTGAGAACAGAATGGTTACCAGAGTATGGGGTATGTGGGGGGCGGAACTGGGACAGGTCATTAAGGGGAACAAACTTGCAACCAGTACATAAATCCTGGAGATCTAATGCACAGCATAGTGACTGTAAGCAGCAAAACTGTATTACAGACCTCAAAGCTGTTAACTGTTCTTACCCCAAGAAGTAAGTAATAACTATGTGACATTACTGAGGTGTTGGCTAACCCTACAATGGTAATAACACTGCAATATACAAATGTATGAAATCAACATTTTGTAGGTGCTAAATCTACAATGTTATATGTTAATTATATCTCAATTAAAAAGAAAACACATGTAAGGAAAATGGTTAACTGTGCTACAAGCATGCTACTTTGACTAGAGTGTTATCTCAGCGAATAGCTGTCATAGCCATTCTGTGATGCACGCTGAAAAGTGTTTAAAAACACATTTAATAAATATAGTTGTAAAAGTACAAATAAACAAATACCAGTGACTACAAGAACAAAATAAACAAAATAAATTCAACCTGTCACAATATATTTTTCACTAACATTTGTATTTCTCACTTGCTCATTCTTCCTATCTTGGTAATAAATAAGTAACAGCAAATATTCAAAAAAAAATTTTTTTAATTTATGGGGAGAAAAGAACAGATAATTCAAAACATTCAAATTAAGTACCGGAAGTGATGCTCTTCATTAAGGAAGATTAGTAAAAGGGACCCTAAAGTTTTTTTCTAGATTGTCTAGTACTACCAACCATTTAGAAAATCACCCTGCTGAGGATTAAAATTTTTCATTTTGGTGAGAATGTAGTTCTAAGTAACCAAGTTCAGTTTCATGTAGTAATAACACTGATCTACCAAGAACTACGAAGAGAAGGAAGAATGAGTTCCCTGTTATTAGTAACAGATATGGTAGATCCCTGCCACCTTTTAAAATTTATTTAGAGGGAAAGAATGCACAAGCAGGATGGACAGAGAGAGAGGGAGAATTGCCAGTAGACTCCACACTGAGTGTGGAGCCTGAGGCGGGGCTAAATCTCATGACCTGAGCCAAAACCCAGAGTCGGGTGCTCACTAACTGCCGCACCCAGGTGCCCCAGTAGATCCTCTTTTTATCATGAACTATAAAACATCACGCATCAGAGATTATACCAATAAATGACCCAAGGCTACTATTTAATATTTATATTTCTAAAATCTGATATTCTCAGTAGAGACAAAAAGATATTTTTACCTGGTCATTCATGAATAACAAATCTGAAAATTACATAACTTATTTTATAGTTTCTTTAGACAAACTAAAATAACTGAGAAAACACTACCTAGACTTTTGTATTATTCAAAGACATACCCATTATGGACTGCAGCTCTTGGATCACTGCTACTCTTCACTTTGATCATTAGCAGAGAGAGGAGAAGATAGAACATAGCCAAGCCAAAGCACAAACGGTACACAGCTTTATAGCCAACCAAAATATTACAAGGAACAATGCCTTTTTCATTTTCACAAAATCCAGGAATCTAGAAAAAACAAAGAGTTTATGATATCGAATTTTTTCAAATAAAAACAAGTTCTAGGTAATCAGTTTCAGGTTTAGAAAACAGAAATATGCTTTACAGTTTCTGCTGAATATGTAAGCAAGGTAAGTCTGGAACATTTTCATCAGCTAGATATTTAACTTTCTTTTCACTTTGAGCCCATGATAAACTATAAACTGATCCAAAACTGGATGTTTATTTTGACTTGCAGACTTAGTCCAAATGTCCTAAAACTTGCATTCTCCTGTGATACCTCAATTATCTGTATAAGAGAGAAATACAATCAATAAAAGCTCAAGGAATTATAAAGTAAGTCAGCTTCTAAATACCAAGGAAAACAACGATGGCTTCTTGAAGCCAATGCGACCTAAGTACATTTTGAGTTTTGGTGTCTCATTCTACAGGTGTTATTTTTGATAATGAATTGATCTGGATTAAAAAATAGCTGCCACTGATTTATTTTTAACTTAGAAATCTGAAAAAGACTGATGGCCATTACTGAAAGTCACACTGGAATCTGAACACACACACACACACACACACACACACACACACACAGAACCTTAAATGAAATAAATGGGAGCAATCCTCAGAACCACATACACTACTCCTACATGAGAACAAATTTCCTCTAGAAAATGTTAAAGCAAATGGATATGCCAAATATGACTATTAATTTGTGCCTTTAAAACCAAGAACTTGTAATTGTATTTAAGCTAATGGAGAGGCACTACTTCCTTTTGCTAGCTCCTGCACAGTCTATAAACCCTTTCCTGGTCTCACTTAAATCTCACCTTTCCAACCCAGTTTAAGCCCTAGGGCAGGATATACTTATCCATACTCACTTGCAACACTTACACAACTAGACATGCTTAATTATCCCACTCCCTTGTGTGGTAGCAGGACACCACCTGGCAAATTCCCATCATTAATTAGTCAGGTTAAGGTTAGTCAAGTTAAGCTAGTTCAGTAACAATCCCCAAGTATCCGTGGCTTAAAACAGCAAATATATAGTTCTTGCTCTTGTGCATGTACATAACTGGTTCCGATAGTCACTTCAGGAGTCCAGGCTGTTGGAGAAGCCACCATTTCAAATGATGTACATGTTGTGACAAATTGAAAAAAGGAAATCTTATATCAGTTAAGTAGAAGCTGATATGTGTTTCTTCAACTCACAACTCACTGATGAATAAGTATTAAAGACATGGCACTCTAGGAAATGCAAATCATTGATGACCTTCAAAAAGCAGAGAAGCAGAAACATTTGGTGATGAGAATTAACATCTACCATCTAAACTATTTAAAACCACAGTCAACTGGATCCACGACAAAATCGTATGTCTTTTGCTTATAGCCAAGGACGTGAGTAACATTAGCTGGTCATCCACATTTACTATGTACAATGCTAGTTCTTTTAAAATCATAATAATCTCATTTTCCAAACTTTCACCATCTTTCCTTACCCTAAAGCCAACATCAAGCAGATACTGTGCTATAAAATGGAGGTCAACTGCCATACTATCCTTCTCAACCTCAAATTTTCTGTTACTTTCGTCTTGTCTTGGTGGAAAGCCAACTTCTATAACTCCTCCCTCTCTCCCTCATACAGATTAAAGCTCATATCAAAATATAAATGATTAAATCTCATCCTAAAAAATCTTTGCCTTAACTCAGCTGCCCTCTGAGACCATCATCTTTGTTACAAAACTCCTCGAATCAGCAGTTTATAACTACTAGATACATTTCCTCACAGCTATTTGGGTCTCCTTCCACTTCTAATCCCAGCACTCTAAAGAAATCACTTTCTCAAAACACTAATGATATACTGGCTGTCAAATACTTTCTTCCTAAGGTCTGCACAACAGGGCATTCACTTGTTTCACCCCTTTTCATTGTTCTAAGACTCCCTTTTCTCTACCAACCCCTTTCAATAACAGCTTTTGTAAAAGTTACAGTCTGCTCACTTTGAATGGTCTTCTTCAGCATATGCTGCCATGGTTTCAACTTTCATTTCCATGCCCAAAACACCTCCAGCTAAGATTTCTTTTTTGTTACATACTGTGTTTTCTACTTCCTACTAGATACACACACACACTTTCTCGAACACATATGTAGTGCAATATTCCTAAGTCAATATTTTATAAACTAAATGAGTATTTTCCTCATTTCCTTTTATAACCTGACTCCCTGAAAAAAAATTTTTTTTAAATAAAACACATCACCCCCATTTCCCCCACATGGTTAACAGTAAGTTTCCTGCTAGTTGTCCAGAATCAGAATCTGGGTATTATGTATGACTCTATCACTGCCAGTTTTCAAATCCAGATTCAGTTAATTCTACATTCAGAAAAGCTACTGCTGGCCCCCTATACAATTCTTGATTACACGACTAAAAGAGCTTCCACATTTAACTACTTGACTTCTAATTATTAGACCAGTCTTCCTAAAGCATACATATTCTGCTCAACAAGCTCTTTAACCTCATTTTGCTTCCATTTTTCAATCTCTGCATATAAAAGTTCTCATTCTTAGAATGTTGCTTTTTCCATGAGACCCACTGAGTTCTGACATTTAACTGGTTAGAATTACTTATTTCTCCTCATTACCACAGCACATTTTCTGTACAACCATCACAGAAGTTAAGCTTATATTAGTCTTACATTGCCTTTCTTTCCTAAAAGATTATTAGGATTACTAAAACTGTAATTATAAGTTATCTTACTTTGTACATTACAATTTCCAAAACCCAACAACTGGTTTTAAGCATACTCATTACAGGTTCAGTTAATCAATTAAAAAAAAACAACAAAAAAAACTAACCTTATTCAGTTGTTCTTCCATTCCTGGTATCAGCATTACACAAGCCACACACACTCCAACAAGAAGGAAAAGTGCATAGATCAATCTAGTTACAGTAGAGTTGTTTCCACTAGGACAGCATCGACAGAGCAAACATGGGGCACTGCCACATAAACATGGTATCTGGGGAAAAGAGCATTAAAAATTAGTATGTTTTAAAATGATACACTGAAAATTTGTTTCATCTACTCAAAAAAAAAAAAAAAAAAAAAAGACTGATGTTAAAGTAATTACCAAGGAACAAAATGTATTCGGTTCACATGTAATTATCCACAAACTTTCTATGTACTTTCTGTGTAAAGATGGACCAAAGTTAAAAATAAAAATGTTTGACCTCTAAATCAATTAAAATAAATCAAATCAGCTAAAACAACGAAGGGAAAAAAAAAACCAACAGCAGCAAAGAGTTCAGCAAAAACAAACAAAAAATCCTGGAATAATAACAAGCCCATCTCTGGCTCCTGTCCTCTAGCCCCCAGGTATCATACTGGTGAATTCACAAAATTCTGAGAATTCTCAAATACCCCAGAAGAGAAAAAAAAAGGGAACTAGTATCTTTATCTTTTCCTCTTGAGATTGTAGTAGTGAAAACTCAGGCTAGCTAACTTTCTCCCCTGGAACTCCACAGTAAACTACTAGAATATACCAGGGAAACTGGGTAATTCCCTCACCAGGAGAGATGAACACTGATTAGTGAATCTGCCAATATTTCAGAAAGGTTAGGCATTAAGTGTTCTCACAAGGACTCACCATAACCTTGGCTGAGCTCCCCATATTGTCAGACTTCAGAAAGTTGGACAGAGTAGGATATTCCAACCTTAGAGCTGCAGCTCTGGGGGAAAAGTCTCAGAAACCAAGGGAAGGGAGTATGGCAGCAGTCCTACACACTATACCAACCCATATAATGCAGATCTACAAAGCTGTTTATAGTAAGCTTAAGAAAGAAAGAAATAAAAGTCATAGCAACTATGCACACATATTCTAGCAAAAGAAATAAATAAATAAGCACAACCCTCAGGGAAGCAGAAAAAGGGTGAGGGAGAGACATTTGAAGAATCCTGCCTGAAACAAAACAAAACTTAGTAAAAGGAAATTCTGTACAAGCGTTTCACCTGAACTACAAAAAATAACAAAAAGCAAATGTAAAAGAGTTCAAAAATGAAATGGGAAAATGAAATGGGAAAAGAATAAAATAAGATAATGAAAAGAGAAAGTCAAACTTAAAGAATACTATCAAGGAACAAAACAGACACAGCTGAAAATAAAATTACAAACAGAAAAAAGCTTGAGATAATTACTATAAACTTAGGTCAAGATGGGAGTTAATAGTGACCAGACATATCCATACTGCCTTAATCAATGGAAAAAGTTAAACAAAAAAAAATGGTTTTTCAGACAATTAACAATAGGCAATACATGACGTAATTTCTGAGAGAGGAAACAATGTGAACTCCATGACCGAACTGATCCATCTTTCTGCTTGGGGAAAGCTTCCAGAACAGGGAGATTGAATCTAAGCAGAGGCCAGCAGTCCACCTGAATTAAGGAGACACTGGGAGCTGTAACAGAGTTGGTCATTGAGAAAAGTAAAGGCAGCTAGAGTTTACAGGGCAGAATCCTGGAGAAAAGAAAGCTACAAAGTGAGCTCTGGAAATCTGCAGAGGCTTCAACTTGAAATCTTCAGCAAAGCACTTATTACTGCAACCATCTGAATAAAATACCCAAGGAAGGGAAGAGATGGTATTCCCACCAGCCAATGGAAAAACCTTGTAATCCAGGAAGCAATGAGTTACAGGCTACTACTCAGAATAAAAGTAAGGCATAAGATTAAAGGCTACTCCAGTCTCACTTAACAAAACATAAAGGAAACATCAAAAACATCAAATTTTCTTTAAGTAAATCACCTATGCCCAAGAACAAAGCCCCCAATATTTTCTTTGGAAAATACAAGTACATCCAACATCCATGAAAGTAAAATTTATAGTATCTGACATCTAATAAAAATTTGACAGTTATGCAAGAAAGTAGGAAAATACAACTTTTAATAAGAAAAATCAATCAATCAAAATTAACCTGATTAAACACAGATGACTGAATTATAGACAATGGCATAAAAGTACTATTTTAACTGTATTTCATACTCTCAAGGAATATGAAGGAGATTTAAAAAACCCCATCAATATGTTAAGGAGAGCCACAGAAGATAATATAAAAGATCTATACAGAACCTGTAGAAAAGAAAAATAAAATAACTAAACCAAAAAATATTAACATACTGCACAAAAAGATCAGTGAACCCCAAAACACAGCAAAACAAGTGAGACAAAAACGCTAGGACAAAAATGAAAAGAGCAACGTTGACAACTTCAAGCTGCCTAATGTAAGTGAAACTGGAGTTCTCAAAAGGGGAGATGACCAGAAGAGTGCTACTAAGGAAATAATTGTCAAAATATTCCCAAATTTAATCAAGATTATAAATTCCCAGATCCAAGCTCAATGAAATTCTAGCAAAATAAACACGAGGGAAACCATACCAACTCATATCACAAACAGCTTAAAAACAACCTTAAATAGAGATATATATAAAAACCAGACAGAAAAAATTAAGGCTTATTATATATAGAAAAACAAAGGAAAATGTCAATTAAAAAATGGCTAACACGTTAAAAAAACCACAAATAGGGCGCCTGGGTGGCTCAGTGGGTTAAGCCTCTGCCTTGGGCTCAGGTCATGAACTCAGGGTCCTGGGATTGAGTCCCGCATCAGGCTCTCTTCTTGGCAGGGAGCCTGCTTCCTCCTCTCTCTCTCTCTCTCTGCCTGCCTCTCTGCCTACTTGTGATCTCTGTCAAAAAAATAAAATCTTTAAAAAAAAAATTAAATAAATTAAAAAAAAACACCACAAACAATAAAATTTTAGGCTCAAGGAAAGTCTTTCAAAAATTAATGTAAAATAAAACCACTTTCAAACAAAGGACAAAAGAATCCAAAACTAGCAGACCTGAACTACCAGAAATGTTGAAGGAAATCCTTCAAGCAGAAGGAAAATTAGACCAGACAGCAGATCTATACAAAAGGAATTAAGAACAATGCAAATGGCAAAATACAAGGAAATCCTTTAAAGGATAATTATTCCTTTTTTATTATGTTCAGTTAGCCACTTACAGTACGTATCCTTAGTTTCTGATGTAGTGTTCAATGATTCATTAGTTGTGTTTAAAACTATTAAAACTATTAAAATTAAAGCAAAAATACTGTGGGCAGTTATAACAAAGGTGGAAGAAAAATATATGATGACTGCAAATAGCATGCAAGAGGAGACATTCAAGACATTCAACTTTATACTACTGCAAAATTATTAAATTGTAAGTGGCATGACTGGAAGTGAAAACAGATTGCAGAAAATTAAAAATGAATAATATACACCCTAGAGCGACTTCTTAGAAACACAAGACAAAGAAGTATGCTAGTAAAGCGATGGAAATAAAACAGAATACTAAAAATGGCTAATTAATGTAAAGTAAGGAAAAAAAAAACCTACAGAAAACGAATACACAAACAGAAAATAGAAAGACGGTTGATTTAAGCCCAAACATAATCACACTAAATGTAAATGGCATAAAGACTCCCAACAAAAAGGCAGAGACTATGTTAGATAAAATCTTGAGATCCAATTCTCTCTTCTACAAGAATCTTACTTAAATATAAAAATGCATACAGGTTAAGAGTGAAAGAAAGAAAAAATAAATACCATGCTATAGTAGTACCAGACTAAATTGATTTCAGAGCAAAGAATCCTACGAACGTTAAGGAAGGACACTTCATAATGAAAAGGAGACATACATGGGTATATTCATGGAGGAGACCACTAATCCTACATATTTCTACATTTAATAAGAGAACTTCAAAATACACTAGGGAAAAACAATAAAACTGAAAAGAATAACAAATTCACATTTATAGTCACTCATTAAGTAGCCAAACAAAAATCAGTAAGGATAAAGAAAATTTGTACATTATCAATTAATTGTGCCTGACATTTAGGGAATACTCAATATAACCAAAGTAGGGCACAAATTGTTTTCCAGAATGCACCAAAACAGACCACATTTTTGGCCATAAAACAAATCTCAAATTTCAATAAATATGCAAAATGTCTCAAATCAAACAACCACCATGTATTCTTGACCAACAATGGAATTAAGTTAGAAATCAGTAACAGAAAAAATATATGGAAACTAAGTTACACACTTCTATTTAACCCACAAGGGGAAAAAATACCAAAAAGAAATTACAACAAATGAAAATAACAAATTACATTTGTGAAACTTACAGTACTAAATAACTACATTAGACAAAAATGAAGATTTCAATGGAACAATCTGAGCTTCTACCTTAAAAAAGAATCAAACAGAGGAGGGAGCAAGATGGAGGAGAAGTAAGAGACAGAAATATCATCAGGTCCAAAGAGTTCAGCTAGATAGTTATCAACCATTCTGAACACCTACAAGCTCAACAGGAGCTAGAAGAGAACAGCAATTCTAGGAACAGAAAATCAACCACTTTCTGGAAGGTAGGACTTGTGGAGAAGTGAATCTGAAGCAACAGGAAGATATAACACAGCAGGAAGGCCAGCTACTGGCAAGCAGTGGAGCACTGGAGCACAAAATCAGAACTTTTAGAGGACTGCTCCACTGAGGGATGTCGCTCCACAGGCTACCTGGGGGGTGGGGTGGGGTGGAACCCTCATGGGGACAGTGTGGTCTCAGGAACCATGGGGTCACAGAAAGACCAGGGGTGCCTCAGTGTGGCAGAGCTCCCAGGTATTGGAGCAGGGAAGCTGGCTGCAGAGATGGAGCTATGAAGGGGGTTCTCAGCTCAGGGTTATTTTAAACTGTGATCTGAGGCACAGTCGGGCCACTACTCTTTGAGCAGAGAACACACAAGAGGCAGATCTGGGGAGACTCTCTCCTTCCTCCTCCGGGAGAAGCAGTGCAGTAGCGCTGCAGGAATCTGCTGGGTCTGGAGACTCCAAATGGTGCTGTGCACCAGAGATAAAAATGCTCGGTCACAGGCCAGGAGTGCACAGAGCACAGCCGGAGACCAGGGAGACGAGAGTGATTGACTGCTTTTCACTGGAGGTGCACTGAGGAGTGGGGCCCCGAGCTCTTGCCTCCTCCAGGGCCACAGATTGGAGGTTGCCATTTTCATTCTCCTCCTCCAAAGCTGTGCAGAAAGTGTTCAGGGAACAAAAGCTCTATCAAAACCTCACCTAAGCACATTACTTAGCTGGTCCCTGGAAAGGGTGGTGCAATTTCGCCTCAGGCAAAGATATCTGAGAACCCCTGCAACAGGCCCTTCCCTGAGAAGATCAGCAAAAACATCCAGCCAAGACCAAGTTCACCGATCAGTGAGAACTGCAGAACTCCAGAGCTAGGAAAAGCAACAAATAGAGTTCATAGCTTCTCTCCCATGATCCTTTAGTCTTTCAAAGTTAAATTTTTAAAATTCTTTTTCATATTCTATTTTTTAAAATTTTCCTCTTTACTTTTTTAAGGCTTTTTAACTATTTTATCTTACCAATATCTTTTTAAAAACCTTTTTTTACTTTTCTTTGTTATACTCATATTTTACCCCTTCACTGTATTTAACCTTATTTTTTGTTTACATATAGATTTTTCTTTAAAATTTTAGGATACAGTTTCTTTTAATCAAAATATACCCTAAATCTGGTGCATGGCTATGTTCTAATCTCCAGCCTGATCACATTTTTTCCCTTTTTCCCCAACCAACTTCTTATCAATTCCTTGTTTAGAATCTTTTCATAATTTCATCTTTACAGTCATTTCCAGCCCTTCACCTTGTTTACCCTTATTTTTGTATATATATGTTTTCTTTCTTTAAAATTTCGGGAGGTAGTCTCTTCTAACAGACCAAAATACACCCAAAATCAAGTGTGTGGCTCTGTTCTCTTCACCAGTCTAATTAGTGCACGTATATGTATATGTATATGTATATGTATATGTGTGTGTATGTATATCCCCCTCCTTTTTTCCCCCCCTTTCTTCTCCCCCTGGTTTCAGGTCTCTTCTGATTTGTTACTGTATATTTTCCTGAGGTTGTTGCTACTCTTTTGGTATTTTGTTCTCATTCATCTATTCTCATCTGGATAAAATGACAAGGCAGAAAAACTCACCACAAAGAAAAGAACAAAAGGCAGTACCGATGGCTAGGGACCTAATCAATACAGACATTTGTAATATGTCAGAACTAGAGTTCAGAATGACGATTATTAAGGAGCCAGCTGAGCTTGAAAATGCAAGCCACAAATACTATATATAGTTAGGCTGTCATTGAAAATAGAAGGAGATAAAACGCTTCCAGGACAAACAAAAATTAAGAGAATTTGCAAACACCAAACCAGCCCTACAGGAAATACTGAGCGGAGTCTTCTAAGAGAGAGCCTTAAGAGAGATGAGAAAGGAACAGAGACAATATACAGTAACAGTCACCTTACAAACAAAAGAATGGCACTCGATTAAGATCTTCATTCTTTCATTTTTCATTCATTTCTTTCAATAGTTACCCTAAATGTGAATAGAATAAATGCCCCCAATCAAAAGACACAGGGTATAAGAATGGATAAAAAAACATGACCCATCAATACGCTGTCTATAAGAAACTCATTTTAGACCCAAAGACACCTCCAGATTTAAAGTGAGGAGGTGGAGAACAATTTACCATGCTAATGGACATCAAAAGAAAGCTGGGGTGACAAACCTTATAACATATAATTAGATTTTAAGCCAAAAACTATTAAGCCAAAGGCTTCCTCATCCCTATGAGGAAGGACACTTTATCATACTTAAAGGGTCTGTCCAACAAGAAGAAATAACAATTTTAAATATCTATGCCCCTAACATGGGAGCAGACAACTACATAAGCCAATTAATAACAAAATCAAAGAAACACATTGACAATAATACAATAATAGTACGGGACTTTAACATCCCCCTTACTGAAATGGACAGAGCATCTAAGCAAAAGATCAACAAGGAAATAAAGGTCTTAAATGACACACTGGACCAGATGGACCTCACAGATATATTTAGAACATTCTATCCCAAAACAACAGAATATGCATTCTTCTCTAGTGCACATGGAACATTCTCCAGAACAGATCACATCCTGGGTCACAAATCAGGTCTCAACCGGTACCAAAAGATTAGGATCATCCCTGCATATTTGCAGACCACAATGCTCTGAAGCTAGAACTCAATCAAAAGAGGAAAGTTGGAAAGAACTCAAATACATGGAGGCTAAAGAGCATCCTACTAAAGAATGAATGGGTTAACCAGGAAATTAAAGAAAAATTTAAAAACTTCGGGGAAACAAATGAAAATGAAAACATGACTGTTTAGAATCTTTGGGACATAGCAAAGGTGGTCTTAAGAAGAAAGTATATAGGGGCGCCTGGGTGGCTCAGTGGGTTAAGCCTCTGCCTTCGGCTCAGGTCATGATTCCAGGGTCTTGGGATGGAGCCCTGTATCAGGCTCTCTGCTCAGAGGGGAGCCTGCTTCTTCCTCTCTCTCTGCCTGCCTCTCTGCCTACTTGTGATCTCTGTCAAATAAATAAAATCTTTAAAAAAAAGGGGGAGGGGAGTATATAGCAATACAAGCCTTTCTCAAGAAACAAGAACTGTCTCAAGTACACTACCTAACCCTATACCTAAAGGAGCTGAAAAGAACAGAAGGGGGGAAAAAAAAAAGCCTAAACCCAGCAGAAAAAAAATAATAAAGAGCAGAAATCAATGAAACAGAAACCAAAAGAACAGTAGAACAAATCAACGAAACTTAGACCTGGCTCCTTGAAGAATTAACAAGACTGATAAACCCCTGGCCAGACTTATTAAAAAAAAAAAAATAGAGAAAGGACCCAAATTAATAAAATCATGAATAAGAGAGGAGAGATCACAACCAACACCAAAGAAATGCAAACAATTATAAGAACATATTATGAGCAACTATACACTAGCAAATTTGACAATCTGGAAGAAATGGATGCATTCCTAGAGACATATAAACTACTAAAACTGAACCAGGAAGAAAGAGAAAACCTGAACAGACCCATAACCAGTGAGGAGATTGAAGGTGCCATAAAAAAATCTCCCAACAAGAGCCCAGGGCCAGACGGCTTCCCAGGGGAATTCTACCAAACATTTAAAGAATTAATACCTATTCTCTTGAAACTGTTCCAAAAAAACAGAAATGGAAGCAAACTTCCAAACTCATCATGAGGCCAGCTTTGCCTTGGTCCCCAAACCAAAGACCCAATCAAAAGGGAGAATTACAGACCAATATCCTTGAGTAACACAGATGCGAAAATTCTCACCAAAATACTAGCCAACAAGCTCCAACAGTACATTATTCACCACAACCAAGTGGGCTTTATTCCTGGGCTGCAAGTTTGGTTCAACATCCATAAATCAATCAATGTGATACAATATATTAATAAAAGAAAGAACAAGAACCATATGATACTCTCAATAGATGCCGTGAAAGCATGTGACAATATATAGAATCCTTTCTTGATCCAAACTTCACTATATAAGCATAGACGGTACATACCTCAATACTACCAAAGCCATCTTTGAAAAACCCGCAGCAAACATCATTCTTTATGGGGAAAAACAGCTCTTCCCCTAAGGTCAGGAACATATCAGGGATGTCCACTATCACCACTGCTATTCAACACAGTACTAGAAGTCCTAGCCTCAGCAATCAGACAACAGAAAGAAATTAAAGGCATCCAAATTGGCAAAAAAGGAGTCAAACGCTCACTCTTTGCAGATGATATACTTTATGTGGAAAACCCAAAAGAATCCACTCCAAAACTGCTAGAACTTATCCAAGAATTCAGTAATGTGTCAAGATATAAAATCAATGCACAGAAATCAGTTTTATTTCTATACCCCAACAGCAAGACAGAAGAAAGAGAAATTAAGGAGTCACTCCCATTTACAACTGTACCCAAAACCGTAAGATATCTAGGAATAAGCCTACCAAAGAGGCAAAGAATCTGTAGTCAGTAAACTATGAAGTACTCGTGAAATAAATTGAGGAAGACACAAAGAAATGGAAAAATGTTCCATGCTTACGGATCAGAAGAACAAATATTGTGAAAATGTCTATGCTACCTAAAGCAATCTACACATTTAATGCAATCCCTATTAAAATACCATCAATTTTTTCAAAGAAATGGAACAAATCAAATAATCCTAAAATATATATGGACCCTAAATAGCCAGAGGAATGTTGAAAAGGAAAGTCAAAGTTGGTAGCATCACAAGTCCAAACTTCAAACTCTTTTACAAAGTTGTAATCATCAAGACAGTATAGTACTGCACAAAAACAGACACATAGACCAACGGAACAGAATAGAGAGCCCAGAAATAGACCCTCAACTCAATGTTCAACTAATCTTCAACAAAGCAAGAAAGAATGTCCAATGGAAAAAAGACAGTCTCTTCAACAAATGGTGTTGGGAAAACTGGACAGCTACATGCAGAAGAATGAAACTAGACCATTTCCTTAAACCACACACAAAAACAGACTCAAAATAGATGAAAGACCTCAATGTGAGACAGGAATCCATCAAAACCGTTGAGGAGAACACAGGCAGCTACCCCTTCAATCTCAGCCACAGCAACTTCTTCCTAGAAACATTGCTAAAGGCAAGGGAAGCAAGGGCAAAAATGAACTACTGGGACTTCATCAAAATCAAAAGCTTTTCCACAGATATTCGCAAATGACTTATCAGATAAAGGGCTGGTATCCAAAACCTATAAAGAACTAATCAAACTCAATATCCAAAGAACAAATAATCCAATTAAGAAATGGGCAAGAGACATGAACAGACATTTCTGCAAAGACATCCAAATGGCCATCAGACACAGGAAAAACTGCTCAACATCACTTGGCACCAGGGAAATACAAATCAAAACCACAATGAGATACCACCTCACACCAGTCAGAATGGCTAAAATTAACCCGTCAGGAAACAACAGATGTTGGAGAGGATGCAGAGAAAGGGGAACCCTCCTACACTGTTGGTGGGGATGCAAGCTGGGGCAGCCACTCTGGAAAACAGTATGGAGGTTCCTCAGAAAGTTGAAAATATAAGTACCCTATGACCCAGCAATCACACTGAGTATTTATCCTAAAGATACAAATATAGTGATCTCAAGGAGTATGTGCACCTGAATATTTACAGTAGCAATGTCCACAATAGCCAAACTATGGAAAGAACCTAGATGTCCATAAACAGATGAATGGATAAAGAAAAAGTGGTGTGTGCATGTGGTATACAATGGAATATTATGCAGCTCACAAAAAAACACAAAATCTTGCCATTTGCAATGATGTGGATGGAACTAGATGATATTAGGCTAAGCGAAATAAGTCAATCAGAGAAAAAGAATTGTCATATGATCTCTCTGATATGAGGAATTTTAGAGGCAGGGCAGGGGGTTACGGGGGAAAGGAGGGAAAAATGAAACAAAATGGGACTGGGGAGGGAGACAAACCATAAGAGACTCTTAATCTCAGGAAACAAACTGAGGGCTGCTGGGGTTGGTGGTGGGGGGGGTGGGCAGATAGGGTGGCTGGGTTATGGACATTGGAGAGGATATGTGCTATGGTGAGTGCTACGAATGGTGTAAGAAGATGATTCACAGACCTGTACCCCTAAAACAAATAATACATTATTACATGTTAATAAAAAAAAGAAAAAGGGTCATTGGACACCTCACCAAATTATACAGATTGCAAATAAGCATATGAAAGGACATTCCACATATTTCATATGCATATGGGAAATGCATATTAAAACTCATGTACATACAAAAGCCTGCAAATGGATGTTTATAGTAGCATTATTCCCAACTGCCCAAACTTGGAAGCAATCAAAATGTCCTTTCATAGGTGAATTAACAAATAAACTGTGGTATATCTAAAAAATTGTACATTATTCAGTGCTGAAAACAAAGGAGCTCTCAAGCCATGAAAAGACATGAAGAAACCTTAGATGGGTATTACTAACTAAAAGAAGGCAATGTGAAAAGACTACAACTTGTATGACCTCGACTGTATGAAATTCTGGAAAAGGCAAAACTGTGGAGACAGTAAGATCAGTGACTGGAGTAGATACAGGAATGAATAGGCATGGCAGAGAGGATTTTAAGGGGAGTAAAAATATTCTGTTTACTACTATAATGGTGGTTACATGTCATTATACATTTGCCCAAACTCCCAGAGTGTCCAACACCAAGAGGGAACTATACTGTAACTACAGACTTTGGGTGATTATGTGTCACTGTAGGTTCATTAATTTTAATAAATGTATCACTCTGTTGGGGGATGTAGGTTCAGGGGATATATGGGAAATCTTTGTTTTCTTTCTCTCAATTATTCTATGAACCTAAGACTACTCTAAAGAACCCCCCCTTTTTTTTAAAGTGAGAAGGACAGCATGAGTGTACAAGTGGGTGGGGGGAGGGACGGGGGAGAGGGAGAGAGAGAATCTTATGCAGACTCCATGCTCACTGCAGAGACCTACACGGGGTTCAATCTTACGACACTGAGATCATGACCTGAACAGGAATTAAGAGTCAGACACAAAACTGAGCCACCCAGGTGCCCCTAAGAAAAAGCCTTTAAAAATAAAGGCTATATGGGATGCCTGGATGATTCAGTTGGTTAAGCATCTGCTTCTGGCTCAGGTCATTGTCCTAGGGTCCTGGGGATAGAGCCCCCCACAGGGGTCCTTGCTCAGCAGGGAGCCTACTTCTCCCTCTGCCTGCAGCTCCCCCTGCTTGTATGCTTGCTCTCTCACTCTCTCTCTCTCTGCTAAGTAAAATTTAATAAATAAATAAATAAATAAATAAAATAATAAAGAAAGGATAATACACTGTAACCAGGTAGGGTTTAGTGAGAAAAATTAAGGCTGATTGAATTTTTGAAAATCAACCAATGCAATTCATCATATTCACATAATAAGGAAAAACCATTTATGGTCATCTCAACTGATGCAGGAAAATCACTTGACAAAATTCAATAGCCACGCATGACAGATCGAACAAAACTTTCTGCAAAGAAAACACCTTATCCTCAACTTGATAAAGTGTATTTACAAGAAATCTATAGCTGCCACCATGGTGAAAGTCTATTTCCCCTAAAAGTCAAAACGAGGCAAGGATATCTGCTCTCATCACAGATATTTAACTTCACACTAGAGGTTCTAGTCCATACAAGAAGACAATTAAAAGAAAAGGAATATACACAGGAAAGGGAAAACTAAAACTCTTCCATTCACAAATAACTGTTTACATGGAAATCCCAAAAAACTTGAAAATGCTACTAGAAGTACAAGGGAGTTTAATAAGGTCCCAAGATACAAGGTCATTATACACACATTAATCATAATCCCGCATACCAACAGAAAACAACTGAAAACTGAAATTAAACAAAAAGAAATACTAAAGTATAAATCTAATGAAATATATACGAGATCCCAAATGATGAATATTAGAAAACAATGATGAAACAAATCAAAGACTTAAATAAATGGCAAGATACTCTGGGCTCATGAATTGAAAACTCAATATTTTAAGATGTCAATTCTTTCCAAACTAGCCTATAGTCAACCAAATTCCAATCACAATCCCAGCAGGAGGCTGGTAGAAATAAATCAGTTGCTTTAAAAATTTATGTGGAAAGGTAAGGGAACCAGATAGCCCAAAGAATTTTGAAAAACAATATTGGAAGAAACACAATACCTATCTTCCAAGATTAACTTTAAAATCACCACTAATCAAAATAGGGTGGGTTTAGGCAACAGTATAGGTACAAATAAATGGAACAGAATAAAGTTCAGAATAGACTTAAATAAGGTAAAAGGATTTTTGATTAAAGTGCCAAAGCAAATCAACATAAGAAGGATAATCTCTTTAATAAACGGTAATGAAATAGTGGTTTATTTATCTATCTAAAAGAAGAACCGTAAGGGTTGCCTAGGTGGCTAAGTAGGTTAAGCGTCTACCTTTGGCTCAGGTCATGATCCCAGGGTCCTACAATTGAGCCCCATATCAAGCTCCCTGCTCAGCTTTTACCTCTGCCACATACTTGCTATCTAATAAAATAAATGAAATCTCAAAAAAACCCTTAAGCCACAATTAAACCATGTATCAAAATTAACTGAAGACTTCTTAGATACAATATGAAAAGCAAGACCCTCAGAAGAAAGAAAATTGATAAACTAGGTTCCATCAAAATTAAGAACTTCTGCTCTTTGAAAGACACCTTGAAGAGAACTAAGACAAACCATAGACTTGAAAAAAATATATGGGAATCAGGTAGCTGATAAATGATTTGTACTGAGACTACATAAGGAATTTTTAAAACTTAATTAAGTAAACAACCAACCAGAATAAAAACTGGGCAAATTATTTGAACATTTTAAGAAAGAAAATATAGGATGGCAGGTAAGTGCATGAAAAGTACACAATATCATCAGTTAGTAAGGAAATGCACACTGAAAGCATTAATGAGATACCACCACACACATTAGAAAGGCTCAACGCAAATAAACTCATAATACCAAGTACTAACAACTCTCTGCTGGGATTGAAAATTGGTACTGCTATCTTGGAAACCAGCTTGGTAGTTTCTTTTAAGTCAAATGTATGCTTGTCATACTGCTCAGCAATTCCACTGCTAGATATTTCACCTGAGCAAACGAGAATTTTCCTTCACCTGATACATGGATAGTAAATTGTGGTACATCCAAGCAATGGAATACTATACAAAAATAAAAAGAACAAACCACTAATACACAAAACATGAATAAATCTCAATGAATTATACTCAGTAAAAAAAGCCCAACTCAAAAGGCCACATCATGTATGATCCTATTTATATGCCTTTCTGGAAAGAATGATCTCTGGAAAGAGAAAAAACAGGTGTTGCCAAGAATGGGGATGAGAGAATTTAAGGTGCTAAATTCTTCTGAATCTAATTCTTCTGAAGCTGTTATGTAACTAAAGGATTTCTCAAAATTCACAGACCTGTATATTACAAAGTGTGAATTGCAGGTAAATTCTAACAACTAAAAAAATGACAAAAAAAAAATAATACGGAAGGAAAACAAAGACAATGTAGCATAAAGGTAACTGGTGTCCTTAAAATAGAGAATCCTCTAAATAAACAAAAAGGGGGGAGCCTGGGTGGCTCAGTGGGTTAAGCCTCTGCCTTTGGTTCAGGTCATGGTCTCAGGGTCCTGGGATGGAGCCCCGCATTGGGCTCTCTGCTCAGCAGGGAGCCTGCTTTTGCACCTCCCTCCGCCTGCCTCTCTGCCTACTTGTGCTCTGTCAAATAAATAAATAAAATCTTAATAAATAAACAAACAAAAAGGAGATTCAAAGATAGAATCCAAGAAAAATTTCCTTAGATGAAGAAGTGAACCTGTATTTCCAAAAGAATACTATTTTCTTTCTTTTTTGTTTTTTAAAGATTTTATTTATTTGAGAGAGAGTAAGCAAGAGAGAGCATAAGCCAGGGAAAAGCAGAGGGAGAAGCAGACTCCCTGTCAAGCAAGGAGCCCGACAAAGGGCCTGATACCTGGACCACGGCCTGAGCCAAAGGCAGATGCTTAACCCAGTTTGTTCCAGAGAAAACTATTTTCTAGACAAAAAAAGTGATAAAAGATTTAAAGCCAGACATACTTAGTTAATTTCAAAGAGAAGTAAAAACTCTTCAGATATCCAGGCAGAGTAAACAAGTCAACAGAACATGTGAGATGTGTTGGGAGGGAGTGGACATCACAGTGTTGTTAGATAAAATGGGATTCACAGAAAACACTATTAAATTCTGAAGGAAATGGGTATACTATTAATGCCTCTCAGAAATGTAAGAGACATTTTTATATACAGAAGAATTTAAAGATTTCAACATCATGAATTCTTCAAAAATCTAACGTATTACAAAATTTAGTCAATTAGGAGAGAACATTAAATTAAAAAACAAAACAAAACTGGGAGAAGCCATGTTTAAAAAGTGCTTTGAGGTTTGACACCACTTATGTGTACAGCAGTAGTTCTCAAAATGTAGCAGGTTATCAGAATCACCTGGAGGGCTTATTAAAACAGAATGCTGGGCCTTCGTGTTTCCAGTAAGTCTCCAGTGTGCTGATGCTACAGGGTCGAGGAAACACTTCAAAAATGACTTGTTTAGTTCTAAAACTAAACAACCAGGATTATTATGGTTATAAAATATAATGGTCACATATAAAAAATAACAAATATACAAAGGGATTCTGGTTAAAGATGGCAGACTAAATATGTGAATTTACCCATGCTCCCAATAAGATAAAAACAAAAACAAAGGGCTTTTTAAAAAGAAGAATAAACTTAAAAGGTCAAAGACTTCTGGTTTTATCCTCCTGTTCTTCTTGACCTTTTAAGGCCTAGGAAGTTGAATTATAAGCCACTGAAGGAATAAGTTAAGCAATAAAATTTGTAGAGAATTCCTAAACAGATCAGGAACTGGTGGCACCAGGTAGCCTCCATAACTGAGGCAAAAGGTAGAGATAAAAATAGGATTCATTAAATGCTTTTTTAAAAGCACTTAAGACTCAGATTTCATTCCATTTTTTTTTGCTCTGGCCAGCTGAAGAGGATAAAGCAGAATTTCTCAAGGCTGGCACCACTGATATCTTGGGTCAAAAAATTCTCTGCTGCTGGGGAGGCATCCTGTGCAGTGTAAAATGTTTAGTAGTATCTCTGGCCTTAACTTACTAGATGCTATTAGCACCTCTTGCCCCAAATTAGACAGCAAAAGATCCCTGCAGACATTGCCAAATGTCCCTTGGGGGCAAAACTGTGCCCAGTTGAGAAACATTGCTACAGAAGGATGTCCTTAGATGAATCTTTTTAGAAAACTCTCCTCATGAAGAAATGTTTATTTAATGTTCAACAACTCCTTTATTTTTATTTTTCTTTCATTAAATTCCAGAAAAACTAGATTTAATGCTTTGTTTAAAAATACATGTTTAGCATGCTACGATCCATCTATGTACATATACACAGAGAGAAGGAATATTATTGGTAGTGGCATTTTTGTGTATGTGTGACACTAACTTTGTACTCTGCTATGCTTGACTGTTCAGTGACTATGAATCATTTCTGCAAAAACAAGTCATTGTACTAAAAAATAAAAATCTAGCAAAAGCTGACACAAAATAGGTAGGCAGTAATCACTAGCTCTTTCTTCTTAAGTATACTAAGTATCTTGGACAAAAAAAAAAAAAAAAAAAAAAAGCACTGAAGTAGGCATAAATTGCTGGTAATGTAGTTCCAGGATTAGGTGAAAGATCCAGATATTTAAGTGGTTAATGTAATCATTGATCCAAAAGACAGCCACATGAACCAAGATTTATGATCAATCTAATTCTAGGACACTTAGCAAAGAAGCTCAAAATAAAAATTAAAGCTCCAATCAATACACAACAGTATTACATGTATTTTTTCTTTTATGTGCTTTTTTCATAGCTCAGAAATTTTCTACAGCTGTTTTATAAATCAGAAAAAAAAAACCCTTACAAAAATAGATTAAGCCTCAAAAAATCTGAGTAAAAAGTAAGCCTTGTTTAGATACAGTTTAACTGTTCTAATTTAATGACTTGAGTACTTTTAAAAATTTGAATAAGTTTTGGATTTGTCAAAACCTTTAAGTAAATAAGCATATTGACTATTAAGACTGTTGAAAAATCGGACTTAATGCAAGACAAAATCCCTTCCAGTTGCTAACAAACTACACTAAAATTGAACAGTTCATGAATAGAGACAAAAGCACCAAGAATGAAAGGAGGAAATATCACATCCTACATAGAATTACATAACACAGAGTCAATTCCTAGGCTAGCCACCATAATCTAGCACACTTAAGATCAACCTTGGCCACCCAGCCTACCTGCCAGATAGTGACTTATTAACAGTGACTAAAATGCAGTGTCAATTTTATCAGTTTTCTAGTCAATAAAGGTGAAGAATTAGTTGTAAAAATTTTAATAGGAATATAATTTTCCATATTGTTCACTAAAGTGATTTTCTGATTTAAAACACACAAACATAAAAAATATATATAAAAAAATCCTTTACACTCCTCCCCCAACCATAATTGTTTTTGAAGGAAAAAAAAAGGTGTTCATCATGGTTCTGGAGAGGAGAACAAAACTGGAAACATGAATCCCTCCTTTTAAGTCTTTACTATACACAAAGAACATGCCAACTTGATAAATGGCCAAAATCTGACTTTACAAATCACACATTCTTCCTACCCCCAAAAAATAAAAGTAATGTTTTAAAATTTATTATTCTGTAATACATTTATTACCCTATGCCTCTTTTGTATTAAACAGACTCAAGTAGATATTCCAGTTTATTACTGAGATTAAAAATAACTGTTTTCCATGCCCAACTACAAGAAGAAATATAATCAAGAGAATGATCTCAGTTGAATTAACAACCTCCAGGTATTATTTTATTAAAATTTAACACTTACAGTTCAAGCAATATCAGAACTTTATGAAAAAAAAAAGTGATTTATGTAAAATAATAAAAATTCTGACTCGTGTATATAATGGGAATCATTTGGGAAATCCGACAAGCGTTAGAAGTGGAATTTAGAAATCATGGATAAAAGAAATATGATTTTAACGCAAATACCTCGCCCAAAATTAAAAATAACTTTAGTAACTCTAATATATGCAGGCTGTTGGGGGGGGGTGTAATGATTATCTTAAACTGAAGTTTATTTGCACCACCTGAATAAAGAAACTGTATCACTATAATGAAAAATGGTATCACTCTAACGATGCTATCTAATTAAAATGCAACCTACACCGAAGTAAACATGAAATTTCAGATTACAGAAGTATGCTTTACGTCAAGATACAAGATTTGTAACACCACTGAACTGACCAGTTTTTACAGATACATACATTTATTACTTGAGAAATACAGTAATTTCTTTCTAGCATGAAGGTCGAGGACCCAGCCACAGAGCTAAGACTCAACAGTATTAGTAAATATTACCACCAAGCTGTCCCAAATAGCGGGCGTTTAACTGCAGAGTCCGCCCGACAGAACAAAGAGGCCGACATGGCTCCAGGGATGACAGTGCTGCAGTCTGAGGTCGCTGGGAACAGGACGAAAAAAGACAGGGTACTCCACGGAATGGGCCTAAAACCTACGTAGAGACGGCCTACGCAGACACAGGAAAAAGAGCAACAAAAAGGGACCTAGAAGAATGGGGAGTAGCTTTCATGAAAGCTACTCATGAAAGACAGTTGGGGGTGGGAAACTACAGCTGTCTTGTCTTTGCTTCTCCCATCCGGGTTTAACTTTCCATCTCACTGCTCCTCACGGCCACTGCTAACAGCTCTACGCAAGACTCAGGGCCCTAAAGCTGAATTGGCGTGACCACGGGATACAGGGAGAAAATGGGGACGGAAGGCACTCCCTGTTGGGTGGGGTACCACGTTACCTATGCAACCCATCCAGCCCGGCTCGGGTTCCTGTCCCCTTCGCCTCTTACGCTTAGCACCATGAAGGTCACTAAAAACCTCCTTACCCAGCTCGCCATGGAGCACAGTCCCAAGACGTTCCCCATCTCCGCAACGTCGTAGGATGACCCGCAGGCAACAAGATGGAGACAGTAACTCTCCACCCTTTCGGGCCTTATTTACTATTTGCGAGCCACTTCCGGCGCATAGCTCACCCCGCCCCTTAGCTTTGCGTCACTTCCTTTGAGGCCTGAGTTGGGTGGGGCGGAGGAGGGCGTCGTGATGAGATTGCGCGTGCGCATTCTTGGAATTTGGGGCGGCTTTCGGAGCAGAATTCTTTTAACACCGCGGGTGGAAGTTTTTGGCTAATGCAGTGATCGTAGTTTGCCACATTAAGGAAACGATGTGAGAAAAACTCACCATTGCTTAATGTTTATTTGAGTTTGGGTTCACTAGAGGCTGAGGTGGTGCTTGATGATTTTGTCCTCTAACTGCTTTTGAAGGATTGCCTTCTCGGTGCTCATACGTTCGTCCACTTATTTCTCGTTTTAACACTTTTGCGTCTTTTTGCCCCACTTACATTCTCAGATATTCCTGCAGGCCACTGCCTAGGACAAGTTCTATTGGGGTATTTCCATTCGTTTGGGTACTAACAGTTCTTTGTATCACTTTTTTGTTGTTGACACGCATTTTAATTTGTCGTCCAATTAAGATGTTACAGGAAGTTTGCCCGTTCAGAAATTTTAATTAGGTGAAAAGACATACTGATTATAAAGACTTAAATATGGCATTGATTTTATTGAACGTCATGAGCTGTTCAGGGGACATTTGGAATCCTTGCAAATTAAGTGGTAATGATCATCTCTAGTGAGTGTACATAAAGTTCTAATTCTTTTATAGTGATGTAAAAAGATATTCTGGGAAAACAGCTTGGTGCACAGAAATAAAATAGAAATAGTCTTTGTCATTAATAATGACAGTTTTATAAAGATTACAAAAATTAGATGGGTGAAAGTGAAGTAACACCTAGGAATCTAGAACTGTGACCATTAAATAAGTAGCAAAAAGGAAGTAATGGAATTCGGTAAAAGACAATGGGTTTAGTTTGGGCATGTTGAACTTGAAGTCTCAGAAATGCTACCCCTCAGCACGTGAAAATGCACGCTTAAAAACCAAGAGTAATGAGATGCAAAATTTAGAGTAACTTAAATTGCCCTTAGAGTTGAAGATGTCAGCCTGAAAACAAGAAGCCAGTTCAAGAAGCAAAGCATTTAACTGGAATCAAAGAATTGCAATTCAGGGTACACAGATTTATGTAGAATCCCAAATAGTGTCCAGATTTCAGGAGGTTGACAGGATTTGCATGAAGAAAAAAAGGAGGAAGCTTGGGTAAATAGTTTTAAAGAAGAGTTCATTGGTGCTGACAAGTAGGGCTGGATTTGCACTCATTGATTGGTCAGGTGAAGTGATCCCTAGGCAAAAGTTCACTTTTATTAGTCTTTTCAAAAGGGATATTCTCCTGCTTGTTGACTTCTTGAATGTTGACCGTTTGGCCGAGTTCAAGGTTCAAGAAACAGGATGTGAAAACCAGTTCTCCAGAAATGGCTGTTCTGGCTCCCTTTTAAAATGGCTCTACTTAAGTCATTTTTAAAAAGAGGATTGAGGTAGATATCCAAAGAGAAATGTTGTAGAGTTACAGGAGTCCTTAATATGAATCCAAAAAACTTACACTGGAAAAATTATCAAGTGGGGAGAAGCTATTGACTTAGTTTTTAACTTCTCACTGTGGTTAATATCATTTACACACCCCTCCTTTCAAGTTCTTCTGAATTTTAAATTCTGCTTTCAATATACATTGTGAAAATAGTGTTAGTAAGGTACTTGACTTCTCAGAATCTCAGAATCTTTGTTAGTAATATATCAACCTTAAAGAGTTGAGGGGATTAAATAATAATCACGTGGTCTTATAAATTATAGCACAGTGTAAGCCTACTGTAGACCATAAATACAAGCTAGTTTCCCCCAAAATAAATTGTCTTAAAGGATGAATAAAATTTATGCATAGTTTATATTGTACAATACAAGGAGAGAAAGGATCTATGAAAATTATATTATGACTTTAATCCTAAAATAATTAAATTCTAAATGTAAACATGTTTAAATATTTTAACATATGTTCAATAAGAATAAGCTAGGAGTAGATTAGGACAAAATAACCTATAGGGGTCAGTATAAACTTAGAATTGCAAGAGGCCGTATCCTGATTAAAGACATGTTTTTGTCAGTGAAGACATATTTTGATTTTTTAATTAAAAATCAAGACATAATAAAGGTAAAACACCCTCCTAATTTATTACCTTAATATTAAGATAGCCTATGAACAATTTTCTTTCCACACAGGTTTTTTTCCCTCCCCCAGCCCAATGTAAGCCAGTAATTCCCATGACAACCAGATATGTCTATACGTAGATGAGTACAAAAGTATAATATTTATTTCAGGTAGAACATATAACTTTAGGGAAAAAGGCAAATATTCACAATGTAAATAATGAAGTGATAGAGAATTCAAATGTTTCTAGGGTTTAAATACTATTTTATAATAATTTAGAATGACTACTTGAAGAAATGCTAATGGCATTTCTAAAACATTTTGCTTCTCAAGGGCAATTAGCTAAAATATGTTAAGGATTTATTGTCCTCACATAGGAGTTGATAAAATTTAATGTTATCATATATTGAAGAACTATTAAAATCAAGCATTCATTCACCAAAAAAATGTTATTAGGCTGTAGAAAGGAGCCAACTATTTCTATTTATGCATTTATCAGATTTTTAAATTCTTACTAAATACATTATTAGGGCAATGTTTAAATCATCACTTTCCAGTAGAAATACAATGTGAGCCACTTTTATAATTCAAAATTTTCTAGTAGCCACATTAAAAAGAAAAAGGAACAGATTAAATTAATTTTAATATTTTAATGATACATCTAATTTAACCCAATATAATTTCAACATGACATTAATATAAAAATTACTAATGAGATGTTTTACATTATTTTTCATGTTTTCCGTTTTTTTTTTTTTTAAGATTTTATTTATTTGAGAGAGAGTGAACAAGAAAGCAGAGCAGGGGTAGGGGCAGGGGCAGAGGGAGAGGAAACAGATTCCCCCTGAGCAGGGAGCCCAATGCAGTACTGGATCCCAGGGTCCTGGGATCATGACCTGAGCAGAAGGCAGCCACTTAACAGACTGAGCCACCCTGGAATGCCTCTTGTTAAGTTTTCTAAATCTAGTTTATATTATACATTTATAGCACATCTCAGTTCAGACCAGCCACATTACAAGAGTTTGATAGACCCCACATTGCACAATGCATATCTAAGTGGGGGGAATGAAACAATTAACCATTAGCAATTATCCAAAGGACCCAGTACAAACTAAACAAATAAACACAATTTTCTTTGTATAAATCATTTAGATATTTCAGAGTAAAGTGGTTTTGAGCCTGCTAATTTACTTCAGACATTTAATTGGTTTCATCTAATTTATTTTTGCATAAAAATCAAATCTAAGAGACTGTAGGAAGGGTAAATGTTAAGTTCTTATAATTTAGGCTAATACTTTGATTCAGGCATGGTTAGACACTGCACCATAGTTCAGCAGTATCAAATGTTAGTATTCAGTAAGAGAGAAAAACAAAAGAGTTGGCTAATATAGTAATACATGAGAATTATGCTTTAAAAAAGGAGCTCTCTCATGCAAACAGAGTCCACAAGGTGGACTTTTCCCATTGAATCCAAAGACACAACCTTGGATTAAATGTGAGTTGAGGAAGTGTTTAGAGACATGCTTAAATCTGGAGTAAGGATACCTGTGCTTAAATGCTACACCCACCTCAAATTAGCTGTGTAATCTGGGGCAAATTTCATTTTTTTGCTTCAGATTCGTCAACTTTAAGATGGGAGAGTAACCGTACCTTCTTCACAATGTTGCTGTGTGGATTAAATGAAACAAGCAAGTGCACAGAAGGGTGTTAGGCTTCGGTAAGTACTCAATAAATATTACCTACTCCTAGATAACAGGGACTTTTCTTCTGTTTTCTTTTTCTTTAGTATCTCCCCCCACCCCCATAGTTTCTTAATGTTTGAAACCCTGTGTTTGGCTCTCAGTCAAATGTTTCCATCTAATTTTCTCCGCAATAAAACTGAAGGTAGAATACGGTAAGGGCTTCAGGTCCTGCTAAGTAAATAACTACAAGACAAAACAGGCCTTTTCCTTCATTTGTATTAACTGTTAACCTTGAAAATAAAACTGCCAGTTATTTTGTCAGCCAAAGGGGTTTATTCAGGAATAGCAGAGAACTGCCATCCAGGACAAGCAAGCTACAGCAAAATCATAAGCAGGTATGGGAAACAAAGGAGAGGAGTGTTCTGTAAAGAGGTAGCTGGGAGGGACTATTATAAGGCTAAAGTCCATTGGAGTAAATTGGGAGGTTGAAGTATAGCGGCTTTTCATTGGCTAGTCTGTTGCCAGGCCAAGAAGAAATCTTACTTTCTCTGGTAGGGACTTGCAAGGTCCCTATCTTCTGTTGGGTGTGCAATTGGTAACTGGTGCTAGATGTAAGAGCTCCCCCTGCTGGCCTCCGGACTTCATCTAAACGAGGTTTTTTGTTGTTACTGCTGTTTTTAAATTTTCACACAATTTATCAAAGTACAGCTGCCATACATTGTTTTGTTAAGAGAATTTTTTTTTTTCTTTTTAAAATCTTACTAAATACCCCATTTCAGGAGGAGGTGAGAATGGAGCCATTTAGAATCTATCCTGGAGGCAGAACAGTTCTAGGATTGGTTAAATTATGCACTTAAGCCTGATAATTTTGAAAGAAAGAGAGAGAAATTCTTTGTACCCTCCTTACACCTTACCAAACATCTCTTTCCCTCAAGGAAGGAAAGTATTTTCCAGAAGCCCTGACCACCTGTTATCAGATTCTTCTTCAGTCTCAAGATCAGAACTGTGTTATATGTATCTGCTTTAAACAATTCTTGAGAAAAGGAGTGGAGATATCATGATAGATTTACTCATCAGTATTCCCACCATAAAGCCCTGAAGAACGCAGTCTTGGATCAAACCTGAACAAAACTGAAGTTCAGTTACCAAGCCACCTCAAGTCTAGAAGCTGCTTCATTCTCAAGCAAACTTTTAAAATTCACTATATAACTTCTCAATAATAAAAATTAGAACTAAAATACCATTTTCATAAGTAAATAGAAAATGTAAATTTTTATTCACAATAATTAGGAACTTAAATCAGTAGGATACTAAATTTCTTTAAAAAAAAAAGATTTCTTTATATATTTATTTATTATTTAGAGACAGCAGCGGGGAGGGAGGGAGAAAGAGAATCTCACGCAGATTGTGCTGAGCATGAGCCCAATGCAGGGCTTGATCCTAGGACCCTGAGATCATGACCTGAGTTGAAATCAAGAGTTGGATGCTTAACTGAACCACCTAGGTGCCCCAGAATACTAATTTTCTATAAAATAACTACCCATCTTCTTTTCTAGGAAATAAAATTCTTTTAAAAAAATAGATTTTATTTATTTATTTGAGAGAGTGAGAGAGAGAGAGAGAGAGAGCAGAAGCAGGGAGAGTGGCAGGCAGAGGGAGAAGCAGGCTCCCCTCTGACAGGGAGTTCAATGTGGGGCTCAATCCCAGGACTCTCAGATCATGACCTGAGCCAAACGCAGATGCTTAACCAAGTGAGCTACCTAGGGGTCCTGGAAACAAAGTTCTTTTGAAAGCCAAATCTTGTTTGCTTCAATCTCATTTTCTATAGAAATGATTGCTACATCTGAAAGTCTTTCCTGTGACATTGTACACCTCAACTATTCGTTAATAATTTTTAATTTTGAGAAGCCTCCACTGGCAAATAATATTGCATAAATATATTTATATATTTGCATAAATAAAAATATATACAGAATATAAAAATTCTGAAAGCTGTAAAAGTATTTGGAACTAGTGCTAAATATAATGTAATATATTTTTTAAAGATTTTATTTATTTATTTGACACAGAGAGAGAGAGAGATCACAAGTAGGCAGAGAGGCAGGCAGAGAGAGAGGAAGAAGCAGGCTCCCCGCTGAGCAGAGAGCCCGATGCGGAGCTCGAACCCAGGTCCCTGGGACCATGACCCGAGCCGAAGGCAGAGGCTTTAACCCACTGAGCCACCCAGGCGCCCCTAATGTAATATTTTAAGAGCAGTCACACCAAGGCTGTTCAATTATTGGCATATTTCTCTTGCATAAATTCAAGTAGCATAATATATATCAACCCTGTTAAGATAGACATTTATTTTCATCAATTTGAAATTAGTTTTAACAAAGTTAAGATACTTCATTAGAATATAGTGGAAAATAATTGTACAAATTACTCATCACTAGAGTCAGTAATATTTATACTACAATTAAATGTGTTCCTACTAATAAAAATTTGTATGCTGTAAATCATGCTTATTTAGATGAGGAACCCCTGTATGGTACCTGTCCTGAACAGTTAGACCTGGCAGCTCTACTCTGTAGTCAAGAACAATGGAGACAATGGTTTTGGGATGGATCTAATACTTAAACAATTGCAAAATGATTAGGAAAAAAATAATTAAATATCTTCGGGTGAGGTAAAGATATTTAATTTCCCCTGCTTGGTAGTTCACAATGTCTCAGGTGTTGCATTTTCTTCAAGCATATATATTATTCTGAAGTCATGTGCATTTTTATTCCTGGTCTAAAGAATAAAGTTGAAGGTGCCATGTAGCTTATCTGCCTATGTCTCCAGTCTCCTCTCCATTTCTTCATTTTCAATTATTTATTCTTTCTACAAATATTTTACATTTCTCAGCATGAATACATATGTCTTTTATTACTCACAATTCTATTTTAATAGTGAAGACATTTAAAGCAATAGATTTTTCCCCTGAATAATATTTTCCATTTCTTATAGTATAAAAAGTTCTCCCTTTCATTGCATTATATAAAGGTTATGATTTCCTTTAAAATTCCCTTTTTGATATGAATGTTTTTAGCAGTAATGATATTTCTCAATTTCCAAATAGAAAAGACTTTTCTAAATATTACTGGCTTACAACTTTTCTAATGTTATTGGCTTATGTTATTGGTTTAGTTTTTCAGTGTGTGACCAAGCATCTGATTAGTTTTTCTAAACATTACACTGACATAAAAAGGAAGAAGTACATTGTCTATTAAAGGAATGTAAAGATCCACAAATCTATTAAATTAGGGTTATGACATCTATTATTTAGTTCCTTTGTCTTTATTTTTTATTTGCTAGATAAATCCAGTTGTAAGTGGGGTCTGTTGAATCTCCCACTGTTATTAAGTTTTTAAATCACTTTTTTCTTGTAATTTCTCATAGTATTTACTTGGTGGTTAGTTGTTTTTTTGATATGTTCAAGTTTATGGTTATATTAACTTGTTCAATTATAACTTTTTTATTACACTGAATCCTTCTTCATTCTGCTGTGTAATACCTTAATATTCACTTTCTCTGATGTTTATATGACTATTCCTACTTTCTTTTGATTTGCTTTAAATGATATCATTTGCTGTTTTAACTGAAGCAGTCAGCATTCTTACACTTCTTCCCTCATCCTCTTGCCTTAGTTTTTGTTATTTTGTTATTTCTAAGGCATGAGAGCCTATAACATTTAGGTTCTCTTCTGACCCCCTCAGCTCTATGTTTATTTTAATATTTGTTCTATAGTAAAATATAGTCAGTGTTCACTTCCAGTATTTTGCTGTAGTTTCTTAAGTCATCTTTTGGTTAGTGAAGTTCTACTCTGTGGATTCTCCAAGAAAGGACTGATGAAAACAAGATTCCTTGAGTTCTTCCTTGTTTTAGATTGTTTTTGCCTTTGTATTTGTATAGTAGTTTGCCTAGAAATAAAATTACTGGATCACCTTCTTTTTTGGTAAGGGGTTTTTTTTTTGTTTTTTTTTTTTTAGGTGTATATCAATTGTCTTTTTTATTTAAATTAAATGTTTCTGAGGAGAAGTCTGAGCTCAGTCTGATTTTTTTTTCCCTCTTGTATGCAACCTAACCTAATTTTTTCAACCTTCATCTCTAAAGTGTTATTTTATTAATTCCAAGTCCAGTAACTTCATTAGGCTATATCTTGGTATTGAACATTCTAAGTCAGGTTTCTCTGGAGTATGGGGAAACCATTTAAAGGAAAATTCAGATTTTTTTTTTTCAAGAAAGTTATCTTGAATTATAATTGTAAGTTATTTGCTTATTTCCATTATTTTATTTTTCTTCTATAAGAACCAACTGTTTAATGTTGGCTCTCTTACCTGCCTCCCATACAAACTCTTCTCCCTAACAATTTTAAACTCTTTATTTGTTTTATGTTGTTCACCTTCTACCACTTAGTGCCTCACCTCTGCTATTAACATTTCTCTCTTCCTGTTATTTCCTCATTTCTTCACTGAGTTCTTTTAGTCTTTGCTTTGATCTATTGCTTCATAGAAGTCAGTTTGCTTCTTTAAGGTTATGGTTTCTCTGGTTTATGAGCATCATCTGCTATTTTTTTTTCTTCTTCCTCTTATCATCATTCCTGATAATATTTTTATATAGGCCGTATGCTTATAATATTTTAATTTCTCATCTTAAATGGTGAATTTGGTCCTGGACTTAGTAATTAAAGGAAATTCATATGGAGAAATGGCCAGCACCATGTTCCACCCTATCAGAAATGTTCTTTTGACCTGGGTTTTTTTTTGGGGGGGGGGGAGTATGAGGGGTATTATTTATATTTTATTTCTCCTTAGTCAGTGCAAATTGTTTCTATCCCCTATCACCCCGCAAAAGTTTCTCTTTTATTTTTCTTCTGTTTTTTTTTCTTTTACTACAACAGCTTCCTATCTACATATATGAGCTTATTTTCAATTTTCATGATCCTCAGATAACCCTGCCTCTGCTTTTCATACCCAAACTAGGCCCAGAGAAACATTATAACCATTGTCTACAATTGGTTTTCATGATTGCAAATAAAGAATTTAGTTTTTCACGTCAAAGTGTGCCCTTTTCCATTGAGAAGTGGATTTTGCTGGTTCTTTCGAGGATCTATAGCCAAGGCATCCTCTCTTTGCTTCCTCTTGAATGTATGCCCTTCTCTTCTCCAGTAATTTTTGTCACCCTTTTCTTCAATTTCACTTGGAATCTAGCTGTCCCTTGATTTTACTTTGAAAATGAGATCATATTTTTGTTTTTCTTTCTCCTCATTCAATTTGGATGACTTCCAGAAATAGACTAAGCAAAATGCCAACTCCCACTTCCACCTTGAAACTGGAAATCTACTCTTGTGACTTGCATTTTATTTTATGCTTAAGTCACTCCACATTGCTTGGAGTTTACCCAACATGCCATGAACTTTTTAATCTTCCTGTCTTTGCTTCTGTATGTATTTCTACCAGCACCATTTCTCATAAATGCTTTTATATAGCTGATACCAATTCATCAGCTAATACTCAGTTGCAGCTCCTGCAAGAAATCTCCTGACAGCTTCTCCTATTTTTGGCTAATCTCAAACATTAAGTATGATGATTTATCTACTCTCGATGAGGCCTGAGCAGTTTTGCATGCCTACATTTATTATATTGTTACTGGCATCTCTTGTTGTTATTCGTTGTGCTTTTATCTCCCAACCATACTAGGATTCTTGAGAATAGTGACTGTCTTAGGCATTTTTTGTATTCTCAGGTAAAAAAAATGTTAGGCCTGTGATAAACAATCAAGCTAGTTGAATGAATAAATACATTATTTAGAGAGACAACTCTCAAAATATGTGACCAGTAACATAACATTCCTGAGCATAAAAGAATGCATTCATTTAGAATTTAGTTTTTAAAACATTTATAAATAATAACATGTGTAGATATAACTAAAAAAATTAGCAATTCAGCTGCAGCAACATCAGTATGTGTGATTAAGATTACAGTGAGTGAACCTATTCATTTCTCAGAGATTTCCATAGCAAGTTTGCTATTCAACTGGAAATGTAATTTTTATTGCTTCTGGTAACCCACAATCCGCCTACAATCTGTCAGCAAGTAGTGCTATTTCTGTTTTTTGTATCCTCATCAGTAATAATTATTGCAATTGGGTTGTAGCTGACAGTTCTCATTCTGCAGTGTAAGAGAAACATGGTATTATTCTTTTTGTAATATATAACTGGAAAAGTTAGCCTTTTAGTAATGTAAAAAGTAATACTTTCATGTAATCTAACATCATATATATATTTTTAAATTTAATTTAATTATTTTTTCAGTGTTCCAAAATTCATTGTTTATGCACCACACCCGGTGCTCCATGCAATACATGCCCTCCATAATACCCACCACCAGACTCACCCCACCCCGCCATCCCCCTCCAAAAACTTCAGTTTGTTTCTCAGAGTCCACAGTCTCTCATAGTTCTTCTCCCCCTCTTATTTCCCCCAACTCACTTCTCTTCTCCATCTCCCAATGTCTTCTGTGTTATTCCTTATGCTTCACAAGTAAGTGAAACCATATGATAATTGACTCTCTCTGCTTGACATATTTCACTCAGTATAATCTCTTCCAGTCCCATCCATGTTGATACAAAAGTTGGGTATTCATCCTTTCTGATGGAGGCATAATACTCCGTTGTATATCTGGGCCATATCTTCCTTATCCATTTGTCTTTTGAAGGTTATCTTGGTTCTTTCCACAGTTTGGTGGCTGTGGCCATTGCTGCTATGAACATTGGAGTACAGATGGCCCTTCTTTTCACTACATCTGTATCTTTGGGTTAAATATCCAGTAGTGCAATTGCAGGGTCATAGGGTAGCTCTATTTTTAATTTCTTAAGGAATCTCCACACTGTTTTCCAAAGTGGCTGCACCAATTTGCATTCCCACCAACAGTGTAAAAGCATTCCCCTTTCTCCACATCCTCTCCAACACTTGTTTACTTTCTTCTTAATTTTGGCCATTCTAACTGGTGTAAGGTGGTATCTCAATGTGGTTTTGATTTGAATCTCTCTGAATGCTAATGATGATGAACATTTTTTTCATGTGTCTGTTAGCCAATTGTATGTCTTCTTTGGAGAAATGTCTGTTCATGTCTTCTGCCCATTTTTTGATGTGATTATCTGTTTTGTGTGTGTTGAGTTTGAGGAGTTCTTTATAGATCTTGGATATCAGCCCTTTGTCTGCAGTGTCATTTGCAAATATCTTCTCCCATTCCATGGGTTGCCTCCTTGTTTTGCTGACTGTTTCCTTTGCTGTGCAGAAGCTTTTGATCTTGATGAAGTCCCAAAAGTTCATTTTCACTTTTGTTTCCTTTGCCTTTGGAGACATATCTTGAAAGAAGTTGCTGTGGTCGATGTCAAAGAGGTCACTGCCTATGTTCTTCTCTAGGATTTTGATAGATTCCTGTCTCACATTGAGGTCTTTTATCCATTTCAAGTTTATCTTTATGCATGATATAAGAGAATGGTCAAGTTTCATTCTTCTACACATAGCTGTCCAATTTTCCCAGCACCATTTATTGAAGAGACTATCTTTTTTCCTCTGTATATTTTTTCCTGCTTTGTCAAAGATTATTTGGCCATAGAGTTGAGGGTCCATATCTGGGCTCTCTACTCTGTTCCACTGGTCTATGTGTCTGTTTTGTGCCAGTACCATGCTGTCTTGGGTGATCACAGCTTTGTAGTAAAGCTTGAAATCAGGCAACGCGATGCCCCCAGTTTTGGTTTTCTTTTTCAACATTTCCTTAGCAATTCGGGGTCTCTTCTGGTTCCATGCACATTTTAGGATTGTTTGTTCCAGCTCTTTGAACAATGCTGGCGGAATTTTGATTGGGATGGCATTGAAAGTATAGATGGCACTAGGCAGTATAGACATTTTGACAGTGTTTATTTTTCTGATCCATGAGCATGGAGTGCTCTTCCATCTTTTTGTGTCTTCTTCAATTTCTTTCATGAGTGTTCTGTAGTTCTTCGAGTACAGATCCTTTACTTCTTTAGTTAGGTTTATTCCCAGGCATCTTATGGTTCTTGGTGCTATAGTAAATGGAATCAATTCTCTAATTTACATTTCTATTTTTTCATTGTTAGTAGTCAGAGATAAAGTAGGACACTACATCACTCTTAAAGGGTCTATCCACCAAGAAGATCTTACAATTGTAAATATTTATGCCCCAATATGGGAGCAGCCAACTCCATAAGACAACTGTTAATCAAGATAAAGAGTCATACTGCTATGAATACCTTAGTAGTAGGGGATCTTAACACACCACTCTCAGTAACAGACAGATCATCCAAGCAGAAAATCAATAAAGAAAGAAGAGCATTGAATGACACATTGGACCAGATGGAACTCATAGATATATACAGAACATTTCACCCTAAAACAACAGAATACTCATTCTTCTCGAGTGCACGTGGAACTTTCTCCAGAATAGACCACATACTGGGTCACAAATCAGGGCTAAACTGATACCAAAAGATTGAGATTACTTCCTGCATATTCTCAGACTACAATGCTTTGAAACTGGAACTCACACAAGAAAAAGTTTGGAAGGAATCAAACACTTGGAAGCTAAAGACCACCCTGCTTAAGAATGTTTGGATTAACCAGGAAATCAAAGAAGAACTTAAACGATTCATGGAAACCGATGAGAATGAAGACACTTCGGTCCAAAACCTATGGGATACGGCAAAGGTGGTCCTAAGAGGGAAATACATAGCCATCCAAGCCTCCCTCAAAAAAATTGAAAAATCCAGAATACACACCTTAAAGAACTGGAGAATCAACAACAAATTAAGCCAATCCCACACACAAGAAGAGAAATAATCAAGATTAGAGCAGAGATCAATGAAATAGAAACTAGGGATAAAGTAGAACACATCAACAAAACTAGAAGCTGGTTTTTTGAAAGAATCAATAAGATCAATAAAACATTGGCCAAACTAATCCAAAAGAAGAGAGAGGACCCAAATTAATAAAATTATGAATAAAAAGGGAGAGATCATGACTAACACCAAGGAAATAGAAATAATCATCAGAAATTATTATCAACGGTAATATAACAATAAGTTAAGCAACCTAGATGAAATGGATGCATTCCTGGAAACCTATAAACTTCCACAACTGAATCAGGAAGAAATTGACAACCTGAATAGACCAATATCTAGTAGTGATCAAACGCCTCCCAAAAAACAAGAGCCCAGGAACTGACAGATTCCCTGGAGAATTCTATCAAACATTCAAAGAAGAAATAATACCTATTTTCCTAAAGCTGTTTCAAAAGATAGAAACATAAGGAAAACTTCCAGAGTCTTTTTATGAAGCCAGCATTACCCTGATCCCCCTGGTAATTACCCTGGTAATCCCCAGGCAAAGACCCAACCAAAAAGAATTTCAGACCAATATCCCTGCTGAATACAGATGCCAAGATTCTCAACAAGATCCTAGCTAATATGATCCAACAGTACATCAAAAAGATTATCCACCATGACCAGGTGGGGTTAATCCATGGGATGCAAAGGTGGTTCAACATTCACCAATCAATCAATGTGATAGAACAAATCAATAAGAGAATGGAGAAGAACCACATGGTCCTCTCAACTGATGCAGAAAAAGCATTTGACAAGATACAGCATCTGTTCCTGATTAAAACGATTCAAAGTATAGGGATAGAGGGAACATTCCTCAACTTCATAAAATCTATCTATGAAAAACCGACAGTGAGTATCTTCCTCAATGGGGAAAAGCTGACAGCCTTCCTTTTAAGATCAGGAACACGACAAGGATGTCCACTGTCACTGTCGTTGTTCAACATAGTACTAGAAGTCCTAGCAACAGCAATCAGACAACAAAAAGAAATAAAAGGTATTCAGATTGGCAAAGAAGAAGTCAAACTCTCTCTCTTCACAGATGACATGATACTTTATATGGAAAACCCAAAAAAACTCCACCCCTAAACTACTAGCACTCATACAGCAATTCAGTAATGTGGCAGGATACAAAATCAATGTACAGAAATCAGTTGCTTTCTTATCTATAGTAACACCAGATACCTTAATGTCAAGTTTAAGGGTTTAGTATTCACTTTTAACTCCTCGAGAAATATATCTCTGACATTTAGCAATATAAAACTAACATATGTCTTTCTCAATTTTGCATAAGCAAAACTGCATTGAACTTGGTTTTTTAATTACTCTGTAAACCTTTTGGAAATAAAGACAGATCCATGAAAAAGAGCATCATATAATATTTTTTTCTTTTTTGTTTTGAAGAGAAGGTAGTACTATTAGACCATTTACTATAAAGAGTAAATATGAAGGAGCACATTTTATTGTTCAACCAAACAAAAGATATAATAAAATAAGTTATATACATACTTATTGTTAGGAATAATCAAAATTATGTTGTCTGATAAGTACTTATAAGTGGCAATTTCTATTATGTTGACAGGTACTTTCTCTATTTGCATATGGCTGAATAGAAGGTATATCTGTGGGTGTTTCATATTATGTTTGATTAAATATACCTGGTATCTAAACAGGAATACCTATATATATGCTAAAGAATATTTTTCTTTAGTTTCTAGAAAAAGTTTGCAATGAAGAAATGAGTTAAAGCTTAAACTGGGACATAAAATCGATACATTTATTAAACTGCTTCAACAATTTCTTGTTATTTTTAAACAATGACAGCTCTACTATCCCTCAAGCAGCCTTGGTTAAATAAACTGCTTATCCTCAAGTCGTTCAAATATCTTTTATGTATGGTGTGGGTTGGTAGTCTTGGTACAATTCTGAGAGGGGGACACAAACAGTGACAGATAGCTCACCAAATTTCCAGAAGTGAAACAAATGGAAAATGTTGGAAATGGTATACAGTCATCAAGAATAAACAAATGTCACTACATTTATCATGAAATTCAAGTAATCGTTCAAATCTGTTATATTGTAAACTTAGAAAATTCTCATCAAAGTATAAAATAAAATTTAAGGAAACTATGAACACTTTGGTAGAACTCTTCGATAGTACAATTGCTAGGACTTTGGTATCCATGTGTATGTATCATCTTGCTTAGTCAGGAGGAAATCTAGTGATGATTAAGGATTCAGCATCTGTGCTGTGAAGTGTGTGAACCTGGTGATTCACAGACCTGTATCCCTGGGGATAAAAATATATTATATGTTTATAAAAAATTAAAAAAACAAAACAAAACTAAAAAAGAAAGAAAAAAAGAAAAAAAAAGAGTTCAGCCTTAAACAGTTTGTCTTAGTTCTCTCATCTGTGAAACTGGGATAATTATAATATTTACTTTTTTTCTAGTTTTATTGAGAAATAATTGACATATGTCACTATACAAATTTAAGGCCTACAGCGTGATGGTTTGTTTTACATGTATTGTGAAAAGATTACCTTAATAGATTCAGCTAACACTCATCATCTCATATAGGTACAATATAAAGAAAAAGAAGCAAAAGAAAGAAAAAATACTCTTTGTGATGAGAACTCTCTGGACTTACTCTCTTAACAACTTTCCTGTATATTATACCATGGTGTTAGCTACAGTCATCATGTTGTACATTACATCCCTAGTACTGATTTATTTTATAACTGGAAGTCTGTACCTTTTGACCAACTTCTTCCAGTTCTTCATCCCCAACCTTTTGCCTCTGGTAACTGCAAGTCTGATCTCATAGAAACTCATATGAGTTTGGGGCGGTGGGTTTTTTGTTTTGTTTTGTTTAGGTTCCATGTAAGTAAGAATGTATAGTATTTGTCTTTTCTCTGCCTGATTTATGTCTCTTAGCATAATGCCTTCAAGGTCCATACATGTTGTTGCAAATGGTAGGGTTTTCTCATTTTTTATGGCTCAGTAATATGCCACTGTGTGTGTGTGTGTGTGTGTGTGTGTGTGTGTGTGTACATACACCATAACTTCTTTATCCATTCACCACCAGTAGACACTTGGTTTATTCCCATGTCTTGGTGATTGTAAATAATGCTGCAACCAACATGGGCATATAGATATCTTTTGAGTTTGTGTTTTCATTTCCTTTGGCTATATTCCCAGAAGTAGAATTGCTGGATCATAGTTCTGTTTTTTAAATTCTTTTTTAAAGATTTTATTTATTTATTTGACACACACACACAGAGGGAGAGAGAGAGAGAGAGAGAGAGAGAGGACAAGCAGAAGGAGCAGCAGGCAGAGAGAGAATTGAGCTCCCTGATGTGCAACTTGATCCCAAGACCCTGGGATCATGACCTGAGCCGAAGGCAGATGCTTAACCAACTGAGCCACCCAGGCATCCCCATTTTTTAAATTTTTTGAGGATCCTCTGTGCTATTTACATAGTACCAATTTTCAATCCCAGCAACATTGGACAAGGGTTCCCGTTTCTTCACCTCCACACCAGCATTTGTTATCCCTTGTCCTTTTGATGATGGCCATTTACTAGGCATGAGGTAATATCACAGTGTGGTTTTAGTTTGCATTTTCCTTATGATTAGTAATATTGATAATTTCTTATTTGGATAAATGTTTGTTCAGGTCCTTTGCCCATGTTTTAACTGGATTATTTTTTGTTGTTTTTTGTTTGTTTCTTTTTTTTTTTTTAAGATTTTTATTTACTTGACAGACAGATCACAAGTAGGCAGAGAGGCAGGCAGAGAGAGAGAGGAGGAGGAGGCAGGCTCCCTGCTGAGCAGAGAGCCCGATGTGAGGCTCGATCCCAGGACCCTGGGATCATGACCTGAGCCGAAGGCAGAGGCTTTAACCTCTGAGCCACCCAGGCGCCCCTGTTTGTTTCTTTGTTACTGAGTTATATGAGTTGTTTATATATTTTGGATATATGGTTTGCAAATATTTTTTCCCATTCTATAGGCTGCCTTTACACTTTGTTGATGATTTTATCTTGGTGTATAAAGCTTTGTAGTTTGATGTAGTTAATTTTTTTGCTTTGTTGCTTGTGTTTTGGATGTCATATCCAAAATATTATTACCAAGACCTATGTCAAGAAGCTTTATTCCTATGTTTTCTTCTAGTAGTTTCATGGTTTTAGGTTTTACATTTAAGTCTTTAGTCCATTTAAAGTTAATTTTTGTGAGTGGTGTAAGATGAGATCTAGTTTCATTGTTTTACATGGAATATCCAGTTATCCTGGCACAGTTTATTGAAGAGACTGTCTTTTCTCCATTGAATATTCTTGGCTTTCTTGTCAAATATTAGTTGACCGCATATGCTTGGGTTTTATTTCTGAGTTCTCAGTTCTGTTCCACTGACATATTTGTCTGTTTTTACAATGTAACTATACTGTTCTAATTGCTATAGCTTTATAGGATAGCTTGAAATCAGGAAGTGTGATGCCTTCTGTTTTGTTCTTTCTCAGGATTTCTTTGGCTATTCAGGATCTTTTGTGGTTCCATAGAAATTTTAAGAGTGTTCTTTTCTAATTCTGTAAATTATAATTCTAAATGCCATTGGAATCTTAATAGTTACTACATTGAATCTATAGATGGCTTTTGGTAGATTTGACATTTTAACAATATTAATGCTACCAATCCATGAACATGGGATAGCTTTCCATTTATTTGTGTCTTCTTCAATTTCTTGCATTAGTGTCCCTTGTAGTTTTCAGAGTGGTATCTTTTACCTCCTTGGGTAAATTTGTTTCTAAGTATTTTATTGTTTTTGATGTAAGTGGGATTCATTTCTTAACTTCTTTTTCATAAAATTTGTTGTCAGAGTTTAGAACTTCTACTGAATTTTGTATGCTAATTTTGTATCTTGTAACATTACTGAATTCATTGATTAGTTTTTGGCTAATTGACTAGTTTTGGCTTTAACAGGTTTTTGGCTGAGTCTTCAGGTTTTCCATATATAAAATCATGTCATCTGCAAATAGAAATGATTTTACTACTTCTTTTCAATTCTGATACATTTTCTTTTTCATGCCTGATTGTTCTAGCTAGGACTTCTAATACTATGTTGAGAGGAGGGGTGAGATTGGTCACCCTTGTCTTATTTCTGATCTTAGAAGAGAAGTTTTCAACCTTTCACTATTGAGTATGAGTTTAGCTATGGGTTTGTCATATATAGCCACTATTGAGATATGTTCCTTCTATTCCTAATTTGTGAAGAGTTCTTTCTTCTTTCTTTCTTTCTTTCTTTCTCTTTTTTTTTTTTTTTATCATGAATGGATGTTAAATTTTGTCAAATGCTTTTTTGGTACCTATTGTGATAATTATATGATTCTTTTCTTTCTTTCTATCAATTCTTTCTTTCGTTCTTTCTTTCATTCTATCACATTGATATATCACATTGATAGATTTGTATATGGTGAACCATCCTTGTGTCCCAGAGATAAATCCCACCTGATCATGGTGAATGATCTTTTCAATGTGCTACTGTATTCAGTTTGCTAGCATTTTCTTTTTTCTTTTTTTTTTTTTTTGAGAATTTTTGAATCTATATCTCTCAGGTATCTTGGCCTATAATTTTCTAGTAGTATCCTTTTCTGGTTTTAGAATCGTTATAATGCTGGCCTCATAAAATGAGTTGAGAGTATTCCCTTCTCTTCAGTTGTTTTGGAAAGTTTGAAAAAGATTGGTGCTAATTTCTTGTTAAATGGTACAATTGGTCTATTCAGATTTTCTATTTCTTCCTGATTCAGTCTTGGTAAGTGATATGTGTTTCTAAGCATTTTTCCATTTTTTTCCTCTTTTAATGCAATAAATTGAAGGAACTAAAGGAAGGAAGCTAGACTTCCTTCCTTCCTTCCATCCATCCATCTACCCATCCATCCTTCATTTTTAGAGAGAGGTGAGAGAGTGGGGTAGGGCAGAGGTAGAGAGAGAGGGAGTGAATCTTAAGCAGGTTCCTCACCCAGCATGGAGCCCACACTGGGGCTCAGTCTCCTGACCCTGAGATCATGACCTAAATAGAAATCAAGAGTCAGATGCTTAACTGACTGAGCCACACTGGCACCCCTCCATTTCTTTTAGACTTCTAGTTCATTGATATATAGTTGTTCACAGTAGCCTCTAATGATCCTTGTATTTCTGTGGTATCAGTTGTAATGTCTTCTTTTTCATTTATAGGTTTACTGATTTAGGTACCTTCTTTTTTTCCCCCCTCAGTTAGTCTAGCTAAGGGTTTGTCAATTTTGTTTATCTCTTTAAAGAAATAAACCTTAGTTTGGTTAATCTTTTCTGTTGTTTTTCTGTTCTTTATTTAATTTATTTTCATTCTAATATTTATTATTTCCTTTCTTCTGCTAACTTGGGGCACAGGTTGTTCTTTTTCTAGTTCCTTAAAGCATAGAGTTAAGTGCCTTATTTCTGATCTTTTTTACTTCTGTTGTAGGTACTTATTTCTATGAACTTCCCTCCTAGAACTGCTTTTGCTGCATCCCATAAGTTCTGAAATGTTAGTTTTCCATTTTTATTTGTCTCAAACTTTTTTATAACCCCTTTAATTTCTTCTTTGATCCATTAGTTATTCATAATTTCTATATTCATGAATTTTCTGGTTTTTCTCTTGCTGTTAATTTCTAGTTTCATGCCATTGTGGTCAGATAGGATACATGGTTTGATTTTGGTCTTCTTGAATTTGACTGTTTTGTGGCCTAACATATGGTCTTTCCTAGAAAATGTTCCATGTACTCTTGAAAAAAATATGTATTCTGTTGTTGTTGGATAGAATGTTCTCTATATGTCTGTTAGCTCCATTTGGTCTATAGTGTTGTTCTGATCTTCTATTTCCTTATTGATTCTCTGTCTGGATGACCTATCTACTGTTAAGAGTTGGTTATTGAAATCCTCAACTATTATTGTATTACCATTCATTTTTCCTTTTAGATCTGTTAGTTTTGTTTTACATATTTAGGTGCTCCAATACTGGGAACATACATTTTTGCAATTGTTATGTCTTGTTATTGACCCCTTTATCATACTATAATGACCTTCTTTGTCTCTTTATACCATATTTTAGTTAAAGTCTATTTGTCTGATATAAGTATAGCTAACCCTGTTTTGTTGTTGTTACCATTTGCTTGGAATGACTTTCTATCCCCAACTTTCAATCTGTGTGCTTCCCCCCCCACCACCTTTTAAGATTTTTACTTATTTATTTGACACAGAGAGAGAGATCACAAGCAGGCAGAGAGGCAGGCAGAGAGACAGTGGGAAGCAGGCTCCCCGCTGAGCAGAGAGCCTGATATGGGGCTCAATCCCAGGACCCTGACACCATGACCTGAGCCAAAGGCAGAGGCTTAGCCCACTGAGCCACCCAGGTGCCCTTCAGTGTGCTTTTAAAGCTAGAGTGAATCTCCTATAGACAGCATATTGTTGGATCTTGGGTTTGTTTGTTTGTTTTTTAAATTTGTTCTATATCTCTTTTGATTAGAAAATGTAATCTATTTATATTAAAGTGATTATTGGTAGATAAGAACTTACTATGGCTATTTTGTTGTTTTCTGGTTGTCTTGTAGATTCAGTGTTTCTTGTTTTTTTATTCTGCTTTTCTCATGTTTTGATGTCTTTTGATATCAGTAGGTTTAACTTCTTTATCATGTTATTTTGTGTCATTGGTACAGGGTTAATCCCTTGTGGTTACTATGGGGCTAACATAAAACATATTAATATTATGCTACCCTATTTTGACCTAATAACAACTTCAAAACAATCCCTAAACTTTACACTTTTGTTTCTTCTCCCCCTCACATTTTGGGCTATTGATGTTACAATTTACATATTTTTTACATTGTTTAAATAATGGTTATCTTGACTATGTTGGTTTGTTTGTTTATTTAGAGAGAGCAAGTTCAACTGGTGGGAGGGACAGAGGGAAAGGGAGAGAGAGAATCTTAAGCAGTGCTCAGTGTAGAACCTGGTGTGCTCAATATCACAATCCTAAGATCATGATCTTAGCCAAAATCAAAAGCCAGATGCTTAAGTGACTGAGCCATCTCTGCACCCCTACTATGTTTATTTTTTAAACTAGAATTGTAAGTGTATTATGTGCCACCACTACCAAATTGCAGAATCTATTTTGACTATATATTTAAGATTACCAGGGAGCTTAAGGTTATCTTTTTATATTTTTATGATGTTAATTAGTATCTTTTTACTCCCACTCAAAGAACTCCCTTTAGATTTCTTGTAATGCAGATCTAGTAGTAATGAGCTCCCTCAGTTTTTGTTTGTCTGGAAAGTTTTTATCCCTTCTTCATTTCTGAAAGAAAGCTTTGCCAGGTACAGTATTCTTTTTTTTTTCTTTTTTAATTTGTTTATTTGACAGAGAGAGAGAGATCACAAGTAGGCAGAGAGGCAGGCAGAGGGAGAGGGGGAAGCAGGCTCCCCACTGAGCAGAGAGCCCGATGCGGGGCTTGATCCCAGGACCCTGAAACCATGACCTGAGCCGAAGGCAGAGGCTTAACCCACTGAGCCACCCAGGCACCCCAGGTGTAGTATTCTTGCTTTCCCCCCCCACCTTCAATATATTGAAAATGTCATCCTATTCTGTACTAGCCTGGAATGTTTCTTTTGAGAAATCCACTTATAGTCTTGTGGGAGTTCCCATATATGTAACTTTTTTTCTCTTGCTGCTTTTAAAATTCTTTCTTGTCTTTGACTTTTGAGAATTTAATTATAATGTGTCTTAATCCGACCTATTTAGGTTATACCTATTTGGAGTCCCTTGGGGCTTTTGGATCTAGATGTTTATTTCTATCCTCAGCTTTTAGCCATCATTGCTTTAAATATACTTTCTGTGCCTTTCTCTTTCTCTTTCCCTTTTGAAATTCTCATAATGTGAATATTATTTCTTTTCATTATGTCCTATATGTCTCATAGATTTTCTTTACTCCTTTTCATCATTTTTTGCTTTTGTTCTTCTGACTGGATAATTTCTAATGTCCTATTTCCAGGCCACTGATTCATTCTTATGCATGGTCAAGTTGCTTTTGAAACTCTACTGAATTCTTTGGTTCAATCATTTTGTTTTTCAACACTAGGATTTCTAGTTTTTGTTCTCTTTCTTTTTCTTTTTCTTTTTTTTTTTTTATTGCTTCTGTTGCTTTGTTGAACTTCTTGTTTGGTTCATTCATTGTTTTTCCAATTTCATTTAGTTGTCTGTGTGTTCTTGTAGTTCACTAAGCTTCTTTAAGAGGATTTTTTGGAATTTTTCTGTCTGACAGCTCATACATCTCTATTTAAGATCAGTTATTAGAGCTACGTTTATTTCCTTTGGTGGTTTACCTATTTTGTTTTTGTTCTTGAGTTTTTTGTGATCCTTGATTCTTTATATTGCTATCTGTGCATTTGATCAATTGGGTTCCCCTTCTAGGTTTTACCAGGTTGCTTTGGCAGAAACAGTTCTTCACAAGTCAGCTCATTTGGATTTCTGGGAGTGTGGACTAGTAATGTCTGTGGGGAGTGAGATATGCTATTACGGTCTATTGTACGGTAAGGTAACTGTTTGAGATCTGGTCAGGGATGGGGCCAGTGTGCCACCAGCTGAGAACAATTGGATAGTACTGCTGGCTTGGTGCTAAAGTGAGGCTGTAGCATGAGCTCTAAAGTTGCCTGAATTCTTTAGGCTTTCCAGATGGTTGGGAATGAGTATTATATTCAGTAGTGGGTGGGGCTATAGATTCACTTCTCTGCCCTTGCAGGGCAGCAGGATAGGTCCTAGGGCCTGTACAGCTCTTTGTTTGGGGGCCCAAATCAAACAAGATTGTTCACTGAATACTCTGGTCAGATTGAGGCCAATGGTTTTGCTCTGCAGATGGAGGAGGACACATGCTATGCTATCTGTTTAAGTGCTACTTTAAGTAGAGCTGTTGAATGGCTTACACAGCTTTCTGAATGTTCTGGTTGGGTTTCTTAGGCAGACTGAAGACCGTAGTTAGTAATGAATGGAGCTATGAATTAGTTTCTCTGCTTAGGTGCAGTGGGAGAAAGATCTTTAAAGCTGGTAAAGCTCTTTGTTGTCTTAGCTCAAGCTGACCTGTGCCCCAAGTTCCCTGGCCAAACAGGCCCATTCTCTGCTCTGAAAACAGTTGGCTCTGGCTGCATTTCTGTCAGCTCAAGCATCAGGGGGCCACACAGTTTCTAGGTGTTCTCACCAGCCATTCTAGTCAGATGTGCCCAAGAGTCACAGTGGGAGGGAATATGTCTCAGATCTCTTGCCTGGGGAGGAAGGAGAGGGGCCACTCCAGGAAAATCTCAGTTTTCCAAATAAGCTGTCTTTTTGGGAAGGGCCATGAGTCAATCTCAACCTTGGAATTAATCCCTCTGTGTGTAGCAGGGGGATCCTCTATGCTCATTTTTGGCTTTGGTTGGGGGATCAAGAGCCACTCTTCAACACAACATTCAGCTGTTCCCCGGTCCTTTTGGCTAGATATGGCCCAGAAGACCCTTTCCACAGGGCCATATGTTGTTTGGTTTGTGCTAATCTGTGCTAATTTGGTTTCCACTGGTTTGTGCTAATCTTCTATAGCAGCAATAGAAAAATAATTGTAGCACCTTTAAGAGCATTTGCTATGTGCAACTACACATTTAATGTATTTAATCATCCTAAGAGCCCTATGAAGTAGATACTGGAGTGACATCGCCAAGGTGATGTCATAGGTCAATTTCCTCAAAAGAATAATAATTATTCAAAAACAAGATACCAGTGAGACAATCCTAGAACAGGAAAGTGAGACTCAAGCACCCCTTGCACCACAAGGGAGCCTGTACTCTGATCTTGACCCAGGGGGATTGCAGGGTAATTTTCAGGACTCAATCACTGTGAATTTGAATGACAGAGCAGGGAGGATGAGCCTGTAACAACCAGCATAGGGATGTTGGCAGACTGAGTTCATACCTGCAGTGCACAAGTACTAATCCAAAAGGTAGTTTTGCTCATCTATAGAACCAAGTTGGGTATACACTCGGATCAGGGAACTCAGTACAGTGCATATATGCACTCAGCTTTTTGCCTAAGTGTGGGCAAACTAGGCTCTAGGGCCAGGAATATTTCTTGTTTGAGGATCCAAACCAGGCATATATATATATATATGGTTCTATTAGATGAGACAACATAAATTTATTATTTTCTGGTTTTGTGGGTCAAAAGTCCAAAATAGGTCTCTTTGAGCTAAAATTAAGGTGCATTCTTTCTGGAAGTTCTGGGGAGAATCAATTTCCTTGCTTTTTCTAGCTTTAAAGGCTACTCACATTCTTTGGCCTATAGCTGCTTATCACTTTGACCTCTGCTTGTGTTGTCATATCTCTTTCTTATTTTTCTACCTACCTCTTTATTTTATAAGGATCTTTCAATTACATTGAGCCCAGCTGGATAATCCAGGTTAATTTCCCACCTCCATATCTTTATCTTTATTATACCTGCAAAGTCCCCTTTGCCTTATAAGGTGACATATTCACAGATTCTAGAAATTAGGATGTGCCCTTCTTCAGAGGGGCCATTATTTAGCCTAGGACAGGTGCTCTGATTTTGGCAATAACTGTAGAGTTTGTCATTTTTTGATTAATGAACTTTTATTTTCCTTAATTTTTTGTAATTGTTATCTGTGGAAAATAATCTAATCTTTTAAGAAAATATTTTAATATTATTGAAAAACAAATAACAAATTTGCAAAGTAGTTACATGAAAATTTTAATGAATAATCTGGTTTGTTTCCTTAAGGTCACCTTACCGCTACCACATTTAAATAATATGTGGTCTTCATCATGCCTCAAACACTATACTCAAAATTTAATCACATGATACCTCTACAATTTACTATATTTGTAAAATGAGAACATGCCTTTTACATAGGAGGTGTTTTTAAATGAATGTTATTTTGCTGGTGTGAAATGAATTTGATAGTTCCCTTTGGTTTTCTTTCCATGAATCATCCTTCCTTGAATGCCCCGTATAGTGTAAATTCCATAAGGTCATAGATTATTTTATATGCTTTGAAGGTACTGGGCATGTCTTTGTACATAGCCTACATTCAGTAAATATTTATAAATGAATGAGCTTAAGGGTAAATTTCGTAGCAGGAGGAAATAAGTGAAGAAGGATTTGGATGACAGTGAGTAGTTACTTAAGGTCCCTTTTCACCTTTTTTTTTTTTTTAGAGATTTTATTTATTTATTTGTCAGAGAGAGAGAGAGAGAGACACCAAAGCAGAGGGAGTGGCAGACAGAGGGAGAAACAGACTCTTGGCTGAGCAGGAAGCCTGATGCAGGATTCGATCCCAGGACCCCTTGGGTCATGACCTGAGCTGAAGGCAGATGCTTCACTGACTGAGTCACCCAGGCATACCTCACCTGTTTTTGATCCTGCTGTGAAAGTATTTCTTTAGGAGACTCAAAATTTCTGAGACTTTTCAAAATTATTTTCTTGAAAATAATCCAAGATATCAAAATCTGGTAATCATATTTATTTTTCCCAGATGGATTATTATTTTCTATGAAAGAAGACAAGCAAGTATGTTTATAGTCCTAAATGAATAATAATTACTAAATCTTAGAACATTAGCAAATCTAGAGAAAAGCAATCTATGATACTATCAAGAAAATCTCTTTGAGTTTCCTTCTTATTTCTTATCCCCTGCCTCCAAATTCCAGTAAATAGAAGAGTTTTAATGTAAAACAATATTAAACTGACCTCTAACTCACAAAGCAAAATTTTGTTTTTGACTTTGCTCTTCCTCAGTTACAGAAATAAGGGTGGTATATTATAATGAAATATCTCAAATTTCCTTGTCTAATGAATGAGACCAAAAACATTTGACCTCTTTTGTACATGAGTGCATAGATAAGTGACTATCCCGGAAACAAAACTTGAATTGATGGCTTGGGTTAGAATTTAATTTAGAAAGCCAGAAATAAAAGTTGCTACAAATTGTAAGATTTAGAAAGCCAGAAATATGATATGCTATGAATTTTAGTTCAGGAATACCTTGCCAAAAAAAAAAAAAAAAAAAAAAAAAAAAAAGGAAGGAAGGAAGAAAGAAAAGAAGAAAGACCTTGAAATCTTGAAGAATTTAAAAACTTTTCCTCTTAGTTTTTAGAAATATCATGCTAATTTAAAGGTTCACAGCATTCAATTCATCCTCTTTTCCAGATGGTATCAGTCCTGACATGGAGAATTGGAATTAAAGATGCGGGGAAGGAAGCAAGTCTTACAGAAAATATGACTGCTTTTAACAACCCAGGAAATGTTTTCAGTCACTGAGGATAGAAATATAAAAACAAATTAAACTGAAAGGATAGGGATGCCTGGGTGGCTCAGTCGGTTAGGTCGTGCCTTCGGCTCAGGTCAAGATCCCACAATCCTGGGATCGAGTTCTGCATTGGGCTCCTTGCTCAGTAAGGAGCCTGCTTCTCTCTATGCCTCTGCCTGCTGCTCTGCCTATTTGTGCTCTCTCTCTCTTTCTGACAAATAAATAAATAAAATCTTAAACTGAAAAGATAAAGCTTGACTGTGAATATTTTGTAAGTGAGTAAAAAATAAAACATCTCACCTGTAGTGTGATTGCAAATAATTCCATCATTACAGGCAACTCTTATTTGTCATTTTTAAAAATTTGTCATTTGTTGTTCCCCAAACTCCCAGAGGACTTTTAATTTGGTATTTACTTACAAGTAAAAATAAGATTTTTCTAGTGCATTTACTCCCTCTTCCATAAATGCCTGCAGCCAACAGTTAGCTGCAAATGGATTCATTTTTGATTCTTTAAGAGCTCTTTAGTGCTTCTTCAATAATACCCTCTTCTGTAGGCTCTAGTAGTGGAACAATGTCATAGTTCTTTTGACTTTCACAGTTTGACCTTCCTTCTGTATGTAAAGCCAGAATGTAGGCGTCATAAACAGCAGGCTTTGTAAAGCTTGAGAGATCTGTGTAGGCATTATTTTTGCCAGCCAATAACTATGGTTGCTTTTATATAAATATAACCAATGTTTTGTCTGAGGAAGCAGAACAGCTGACTATCTCTTCTAAAAATAGGTTATTGATTCTGTATATATTTATGTTTAAATTAGTACTTCAGTTCCAAATAGGAGTTTTATTCTGTATTGGTGTTTAAATTTTATCTTGAAAACTACACACTGAAACAGTTGCAACTTGGTCAGAATGTTTAAGAGTAAGAATCCTGACTTATTTTATACGGTTATTGATTATGTCCTGGGGTAGAGAAGAAATATATGGAGTGCAAAATAGCCTGGGATTTAAAAGAGATTGTGCATATCGTTTCTATGCAGTAGTAAGGTTTAGTCCTGCCCAAGGCAAGGTACTCTAGAATAAATGCACTTTAAAAATCTTAGTTTTGACATGAATTGTGGTTTTATATTATTACCAGATTTATTTTCTTTTTAATAATCTATCTAGGCAGTGTTTGAATTATCAGAAGCAATTTTTTCCACTGACTCTGATATTTTTATAATATAGATTTACTTTTAAAACATGAGTTTCAATTTAAGAGAGCTGACATTCTTGAATGATATTCCATTTAAAAAGTAAAAGTCAACAAGAATATTTTAGTTGACCGTTTATCCATTTGCCAAGTTAGTTCATTGGTTTTATGTTCAATTTGAAGGCACATTTATTTCCAGGATAGGAAAAATAATTGCATAGTTGCTACATGACTCTTATTATCATCTACCATCAATAATAATAATAATAATAATAATAATCACAGTTATAATCCAAAACTTGTACTATATGCATGCTGTTATAAGTATTTACATGTACTGACTTATTTAATCCTCATCACAACTCTATAAGGAAAATAGAAGAAAGGAGAATTCTGAAGTAAAAGGGGGGCCAAAGTAAAGAGATCTTTTTCAAATAAGTGTTTTCTCTGTTAGAGATTCACAGCACATATTACTTTTACAGGTTTTGAGAAATCCTGTGATAAACCTATTAAGCCAGTGTTTAATTTATATAACCTCAGGACTTTCTGTCTCCTGAGACAAAACAAAACAATTAACATATCACATATCATGGGTTATGCTTGGGGAAACACTGTTCAAATATACTCTTTTTCAGAACATGGTAACTAGGTGGTTTATATTTCCATTGAGAATAAAATGAGACTGTAAGGGCCTGCCCCTCCCAGAGGAACTGGCTTGTGGACCCCGGATGTAGGGGTGGGGCAGGCTGGGTGGAGACGTCCAATCAGTGGGGTGCGCGTATATCCACTGGGGTGAATTGGGATTCAATTGGCCGCCTGTGTAGGGGCGGGGCTCAACCACACCCATAAAGGTTGGTCTGCGAGGCTGTCAAGAGGAGAAGAAGGAGAGCTCTCAGAGGAAGAAGAAGGAAGAAGAGGAAGCAGAGAGAAGAGTCGGCGGGAGCAGCAGCAGCAGAAGAGTTGGTGGAAGCAGCAGAGAGAAGAGTTGGCGGGAGCAGAAGAAGAGCTGTAACAGCTCTTGTAAGAGCTATAGGGGCTGTAACAGCTCTTGTAAGAGCTATAAGCACCGCCAGCGGTCCCGAGCCACCGGCGGTCCCGACGCCTGCGGCCCCGACACCTGCAGGCCCAAGATGCCTGCGGCCCCGAGATGCCTGTGGCACCAAGACACCAGCGGCCCCAACGCCAGCGGCCCCGCCCACACACCGTGACCCTCGGCAGCAGCGCCGCGGGGAATGGCCTAGACGCCAGCAACCTCGCCTCAAACCCTGAGCCACTGCTTCACCGGAGCTGTGTCATTCCAGGGAGCGGCTTTGTCTGGGAAGAGGCCTCCTTGGTGAATGGCCCTGCGGGAGCAGCATCATCAGGGAAGAGGCTTCCTCCAGAGCAGCCTCGCTGGAGCAGCCTTGTCTGGGGAGCGGCCTTGCCAGAGCAGCCTTGTCAGAGTGGCATCATGGGGAGCAAAGTCTGTGTCATCGGTGTTGTCCTCTTTGTCATCGTTGCCGTCGTCATTGCTGATTCATCATTGGGAGCGGCCTCGTCCTGGGAGTGGCTTCCTCCAGAGTGGCCTCTTGGGAGCGGCTCCAACAGGGGAGTGGCCTTGTTGGTTAGCGGCCTCGTCCTGAGCGGTGGCCTCCTCTGGGGAGCAGCCTTGTCAGAGTGGCATCATGGGGAGCAGAGTCTGTGTCATTGGTGCTGTCCCCCTTGTCATCGTCGCTGTTGTCATCGACTCTTCGTCATTGGGAGCCACCTTGTCCTGGGAGCGGCTTCCTCCAGAGTGGCCTCTTCTTGGGAGTGGCCCTGTCCAGGGAGCGACCTCACCAGCAGCAGCCTTCTTGGGAGTGGCCTCTTCTTGGGAGCGGCTCCAACCGGGGAGTGGCCTCATCTGTGGAGCAGCCTTATCCGGAGCGGCCTTCTTGGGAGTGACCTTGTCGGAATCATCGTCGTTGTCTTTTCATAAGAGAGAGCCCTGACCGGTCAGTTTGATTTTTGATGCTTGGTGTGAAATAAAGCTTTGTTTGATTTTCGCTTTATATCAGTCTCGTTCCTTTGATCACGGACCCTAACACTGGGGGCTCGTCCGGGATCAAATGAAGAGAACTAAGCCAACATCGGAATTTTTAGGAAAAGCCTCCGGAGGTATTGGGATCTTGGGTATTGGGATCTTGGGTATTGGGATCCTATATGTCTGTCTGGTTGGAGCTCCAGGGTATAGCCCACCGGGGAGAAGCTGGACGCAGCCATGCTCCCCAGGGCTGGAGTGGATGCAGAGACGCCCCATCCCTCTGCTGATAGATCGACAGTGGGTTCGAGTCCCCCTGGGCGGTCGGGGGGTTCGAGTCCCCCTACACAGTCAGAGGGTTCGAGTCCCCCTGGGCAGTCGGGGGGTTCGAGTCCCCCTAGACGGTCGGGGGGTACGAGTCCCCTGCTGCAGTTGGGGGGTTCGAGTCCCCCTGGGTGGTCGGGGGGTTCGAGTCCCCCTAGGCGGTCAGGGGGTACGAGTCCCCCGCCTCCCCCTAGACAATTGAGGGGTTTGACTCCCCCTAGGTGGTTGGGGGATAAAGAAAGCCCCCACCAGTGACAGGTTCGGGGTAAGAACTGCTGGGCCTGCGGTTGTCTTGGTCTTGTCTCTTCGTTGTCTGCTGTGCTGTTTGTTGTTTTTGAAGGGATGGGGCAAATAGAATAAGGGGGCTCTGACTTTCATCTCTCTGTTCCTCCTAATAGATGTGGGCTTCTCCCTCACTCATTTCGTGTGTTAAGGGCTATAACTGGAGCCAACTGGGGTTAGTCTAATGCCGGGATAAGGTTCCCAATGTTGATGCTCATTGGAGCCAGGTGTGGAATATGAGTGCCTAGTGGGCCACTTCTGGTAAGCAGAACTGGCACTGTGGGATGAACCGACTTCAAGACAGAGACTTTAAGGAATATTCCCAAGCAGCTGCCGAAACTCCCTTTGTTTTGGGGAATTTCTTGCCTTCTCTGGCCCTACATGGACTGCCTAGCCCCTTCCCCTTGCTGGCAGGGAAAGCATGGCATCTGAAGTGGAATGGGCCCAGGTGGAACATGAGGTCTGTTGGCGGAGGGATGGCTGGGCTGATGGTTAACTGTCTGTCTCAGGGTTTTAATGGGTAATTGTTAAAGTAGCTTTCGGAGTCTTTGGTAACCTGAAGCTTTGAAGTTTTGCTTTGATGACAAATGGGATGAAGTGCTAGGGCGCTGGTTGCTGGAACTAGGTTTGTGCTTTTGACATCTGTTGGTAAACATGTTTTGTGCATAACTGCTGTTGCAACAGTTCACAATTGGTTAATATTTAGTCTTCACTAGAGATTGAGATGTTTCTAAGAAAATGTAAATGGTTTTCTTTGTCCACCCAGAATTGTAAATGAGATCTCTTTGACTCATAAGGCTTTTCCCTGATACGCAAAGTTACTTAGGAAGTACTGCTAAATCAATGATAAACCTTGGGTTACATTTGGGTGAATGCTGTAACTACTCCAGAGGTTCTATACATTTCCTAAAGTTTTAATGTTTTGATAAGGGTCATTGTTTGATATTTAACCGTATCTATTCTGAATTTTTTGTTATTTGTAATTGTTTTAATTCTCTCATAAGATGAATTCCACCTTAAAGGAAATTCATATGGGAGACTTTCAGAACAAATACAGGTCTTTGATATGTTGAAATCCTGGAACTGAATTTCCAGGAGTAAAAGTTGCTCTCGGACTAAACCAGAATTAGTACAGTGACTCAAGGTAAGAATGAGTCTCCAGGAGCTTTCCTAGAAAGGCTAATTGAAGCCTATAAAATGTATAGCCCGATCGATCCTGAGGCACCCGAAAATCAGAGGGCAATGAATCTTGCTTTGCCAGTCAGTCAGCTCCAGATATAGGAAACTTCAGAAAATTGAAGGATTTGAAGGGAAGAATATGACTGAGTTAGTGGGAATCTCAGAAAAGGTGTTTAACAACAGGGATGCACAAGAGGATGAAAAACAGACAAAAAACTGGTTAAGGTTTTGGCATCACATGAGGCGGAGAGGAGACGGGTAGGGGATAGTAAATGGAAGGAAAAGCCTAAGCACAGAGAAGGCAGGTGGGAAGACTTAGATTCAGATCAGTGTGCTTACTGTAAGGAAAAAGGACATTGGGCCAGGAAGTGCCCTAAAAAGAAGACAGCAATGCTTACCACCAGAGACTGAAGGGGCCATGGTTCGGAGACCCTCCCCGAACCTCAGGTAAAAATTGAAGTGGTGGGGAAATCAGTTGATTTTTTGGTGGACACAGGAACCCAATTTTCATCATTACTTAAACCTATGGGAGCAGCTCCAACTGGGGAGTGGCCTCATCAGTGAGCGGCCTCGTCCTGAGCGGTGGCCTCCTCTGGGGAGCAGCCTTGTCAGAGTGGCATCATGGGGAGCAGAGTCTCTGTCATCAGTGTTGTCCTCCTTGTCATCATCGCTGTCATCATCGCCTCTTCGTCATTGGGAGCAGCCTTGTCCTGGGAGCGGCTTCCTCCAGAGTGGCCTCTTCTTGGGAGCGGCCCTGTCCAGGGAGCGACCTCACCAGCAGCGGCCTTCTTGGGAGTGGCCTCTTCTTGGGAGCGGCTCCAACCGGGGAGTGGCCTCATCTGTGGAGCAGCCTTGTCCGGAGCGGCCTTCTTGGGAGTGACCTTGTTGGAATCATCATCGTTGTCTTTTCGTAAGAGACAGCCCTGACCGGTCAGTTTGATTTTTGATGCTTGGCGTGAAATAAAGCTTTGTTTGATTTTCACTTTATATCAGTCTCGTTCCTTTGATCACGGACCCTAACAAGACAAAGTGGGAAAACTGGATTAATCTATTACGTGGGATATAAATAAGGGTTCTAAATAAGAATCTATACACTGAATTTATTTCCCAAGGGAAAATTAAAATCTTACTTTATAAATAGAACAGATAGCCATCCATGAAGTATTTATTTGAGAGGTTTGGGTTAAAATATTAGAACAAACTAATTTGTCAAAGTATTATCATCCTCCAGGTAAAAGGCAGAAGTAGCAACAATAAAAACAACATTAAATTCTTTGGAATAATTAAGATTAAGGATAAAATCAGTAGTATGTGACTGGAATACAGAAATTAGGATCCAAGGGAAGTGCACATAGCAAACAAGAAACAAGTTAAGAAACAAAAGAGGGTTAATACACTTCCAAGTCAAAGCAGGAAGAGAGTAGAGGATGGCTAGTTAACAGCAGAAACATCAAAGGCAGTGTTAAAATGGGAGATCAAGTTCAGGTTTCTGACATGAGGGTGGCGAAAAAAATCCTCAGCAGTCTGAGATGTGCCTGAAGATAGAATCCTTAAGTGGATCCATTGATGTTTTCCTTATCATGAATTAAAAATGAGTGCGCTCGAGCAGGCTGGATTTTTCTTGCCTTTTCTCTTTTTTGTGTGGCAGTGAAGTTGGTCACCAAAATTAAGCCTCTCTTCCACTTTTGTCCTCTAAATCTCCAACAAATTTCTTTCCCCAGCAGCAACCTCTAGTGCCAGTTTATGGTTCTCTTCTAGACAGAATAATTCATAGACACAGATAAAAATGTAACTGATAGATTGAACATATAAATTTAGAAATAAAGCAATTTATTTTTGTCTACCACTATCTCTTCTAAGTCATGATGCTACTTCTTCCTGTGGCAATGGAAGAAATCTGGAATCTGGTTTCATCATTTTGGGTCATATTTCAGATAATGAAAAGTCCTGCAGTCCTCTTAGTCCCCCTAAACTCAGTCTCAATTAAGTAATTACTGTGTTCATTCTAGGGTAACAACTATAATATTTTTACAAATTATGTGATTAACTATTTGTTCTATTTCATTATTTTAGTTTTTCCTTTGAAGTTTCCAATCATAGTTCTTGCTCCCACCCTCTTCATCATCTATATTGTCTTCATTAATTTTAAATTTATTTCCCTTTCACTGGTTCATTTTTTAGTTTTATCTTCTATGTTTCAGCAGTATCTATCTATCTATCCATCTATTTACCTACCTATATCTATCTATCTACCTATCTAATTATGATAATTAGATAGATAAGCAGATTTTTAAAAAATCTGGTCCAGGATCCAATGAAGGATAACATGTTGCATTTAGTTGTCATGTCTGTTTTTTATCTGGAGCCAGTCCTTAGGCTTTCCTTTTTCCCCATGACCCTGTTATTTTTTGAAGCATGCCAGTCCAGTTAAACTGTTGAATGCCTCTCATCTTTGGATTTATCTGATGTTCCTTATGATTACATTCAGCTTATGTATTTTGAGGAATATTATAGAAGTAAAGCTGTGTTCTTATTGTACTATATTAATAAGCATATGATATCAATTTGTTCCATTATTAGTGATAATAACTTTTGTCTCTTGTTTAAGTGGTATCTGCCAAGTTTCTCTATTCTCTTTGTAATTAGAAGTCTTTTGAAGGGAGATATTTTGAAATTATGTAAATATCCTGTTATTCAATCAATAATAATTTCCTATCATTTTCTTTTCAGCTCTTTCTTACTTTCTGGCACAAGATCTCCAGGTTCATGTTATTATTTTATTTTCCCAAGGAATACTCATTCTATATAGTGGAAAATGCTATTTAGAAACCAAAATCTGACTACTAGTTCTATTTGCTGCTTCTGGTATGTAGTGGCTCTAAGCTTTCCCATCAGGTAGAGGAAATATCCATCCATCCATCTATCTATCTGTTTATCTATTATCTATCATCTATCTATCCATCCATCCATCCATCCATCCAATCATCCATCTATGCTTACATACAAGCATTTGTATCTATTTCTAGATCTACATCTATATAATCAATACCATGCATTCACAGTGATAATTCCAATTACAATTCAATATTGTTGAATTTGGCTGATTTTGGCCTTTGGCTTTTCCATACTTGTAATGCCTTTTACTAATGGTGAAAAATGTGGTTTTCCATTGTTTTTAAATCATTTACTTATTTGCTCATTCCTTCTATATGTAATCAAACTATTGACTCAGTTGATTACCTCCTTTGCTCTGCCTGCTTCCTAGCCTCAACAGTCTCCTTGGCCCTATAGGTTTCACTGGCCTTGGCTGCCTCAAGAAAAAGGAGGTGAAAGGAATAGATAAATATTTTTTAAAGAGTGGAAGGGAGAAAAGACTTTTAAAAAATGGTATTTAAGAAAATCAATTCTGTCCTTTTAAAATATTAACTTAAAAATTTTAATTATGAATTTTAAAATTTTAAAATATTAATTTTAATTTTTAAATGTTAATGTAAATATCATCATTAATGGGTTACATTTTCTTGAATTCATCATTTGTAAGATTTTCCTTTTGGGAGAAGATGACGAGCTCAGATTTTAGGCTAGCTAGTTTTCATAGAGCATGGGCTTTCTCTTTTTCTATTACAGAGTCATATTTCTTCCTGCAAGTATGACTTTTCTGTATAATTCTTTTTATAGCCCCACGTCTTCAAAGTAAGAAAGACATGAGGGTCTTTCTTAGATGTACCAACTCTAGCTAGTCCTTACACCCAGGATCATAACCGTGGAATATTACTTTTTGGCTTCAAGATGTACCTCAATTTTTAGGAAGTATATTTTTGCTGATGCTTTTGGACATCTGTTTTCACTGGTTCCCTGCTCTTGAGATTTCTCTCTACAAAATCTTGTTTCCACTGCCTCCTTTTTGTTCCCAAATGAATGTCATCTGCTTTTGTCAGTGTTTGATATAAAATGAAGTCTGGGAATTATATGTGTTTACAAGTTCTCCAAAAATGGTTTGTGAATGTATTAAAAACTTCTTCTTGTAGCTTTTGAATAATTCCCCTGAGAAGGGGAAAATGCTGCTTTATGCAGGCTTGAATATAGTTCTGACATAATGGGTTCCCCAGGAAAACTCTGAGATGAAGTTTAGCATTAGGATATTTATTAAATAGTACTTTTGGGATTGATTCCTGCAGCAGGGATGAGGAGGAAACAGGAATAGGCAGAGGGAGAAGTTGTGCTGTGATGCAGGCTTGCCTGTAGCCTCAACTGACTTCATGGGAACCTCTGGAGCCAGAATGACATTTTAGAGTTGAGTGGGGCCTTTATGTTCTGATATAAATTAGATATTGATGTAGACCCCTAGAAGAAGTATGGTGGCCTTGGTCGGGGCAGCACTTCCCCAAGCTGGTGCAAAAAGTCTTTTCTTGAAAATGAATCATGGAACTATATCAGGGTGTCCTGGTAGATGCCTTTTGGGATATAATTTTCATCTGATTTCAATTCTGTTCATAACTCAGAAATGTAAAGAATCAATGGAAAATTCATTATATGTATATCTTAACTGTTTTAATCTAGAAAATTAAAGTTAATCAAGAAAATTTTGAGCTGAAGTTAATTTCTGAATCTAGTTGGTAAAAATAAATATTGTGCTTTTACGGAAGGCAAACTTCCTTTACTTATGTGTGAGGTTTATGAGTAACAAAAAAAGTTGTCATTTTATTACACTGCTAAAAGCTAAGACCCACTAACTGTATTGGTTTACATAGGTTATTTCTGAAGTTTGAAGGTTTTATTCTGAGGTTTTAAGCCATTTGTACCCAGTGCCTGATAGAGTATTGCCTAAAACCAAAAGGGGGCAGCAGAGGGCCACCAGAGCGGTGAGCTGGAGGCTCAGGAACTCAGTGAGAAGGATACTGATTCTAGCTTGGTCTTGGAGACTCAGATAAACAGTGTTCTACTTATCCTAAATACAGAGTAGTGCTTGGGTTTAAGAAGTACCAGTTATAAGCATACTGGGAGAATCCCCAGTTGTTCATGTGTAATGCTCATGGGACAAAAACCCTGAAAGAGGAAAAGCAAATAGAATCCAGGTCATAGGGAAGCTGTGAGCTTGCCAGGAATTGTGCTCTTCTATTGGATCTCTGACCTAGGACCACCTCTGGACTCTAAATCAGAATTACCATTGAGTACCCAGAAATACTATGAGACTAAAGACAGCCTCAGTAACTTTTCCAGAAATGTATTTATATTTCTTTTCCACTAATTCCTGGTCTAGAATAAGGGATTTCGGAGACATTTTTTCGAAATAATTCTCCCCCCTAACAAATCAAGGTTTTGCTTTTATAGATCAAACTACCTTTTTCTTTCAGTGTCTAGTTTGACTTTTATTATTTTCATTGTTCTAACACTTTATGTTTTATTTTGTTGAAGTGCTCGTTCTTTCTATTTTTCTATATTAATAATAATTGATGTATAAAAAGTTATGCATTTGCCTACTTAAAGCTTTGACATATCTTATACATTTTAAAAGCTTTGGTAGCTTTGGTTCTCTTTTAATCTAACAATTTTTTAGGACATGTTTTTCATTTTCCATAAGGGTAAGCCTTTTGGTTGAAGTTATGATCATTAAATTATCTTTTTATTACATTGTAGTCAGAGAATATGGCTTTTGTCATTTCTACTCTGGAAAAATTGAAATTTGTGTCCCAGTGTTTGATTACTTTTTGTTTCATGCATTCTTGAAAAGGATATATTTCCTATGATAAGTTATCTATTTGTATATCTAGCCTCATTAATTAGGCTCCCCAAAATTAAAATAAATTTTAATTAATTAGTTAATTAATTGAGATCTCTAAAAATAAAAAAAAATCCTTTTGAGCTGTCAAAGTATGAGAAGTATTAAAATCTTACATGGAAAACTGTGGGGTTATTTTTCTCAATTTCTTCACATTTCTATTAGATTTTATGTATACTTTAATGCTATGCTTTTTAGCATGTAAATGTTCATTATCCCGTAACTTTGATATTGGTGGTGGTGTTTCATAAATAGAATATTTAGCCTGAAGTTCTGCTTTGTCATTTTACATGAGACTAAGAACCCCAACAATTTTTCTAGAATGTATTTCTCCATCATTAGAATACAAGATTTGCCAACTTGTCCTTTTTCTGAGATTCAGGTTTATGTTTCCTTTCTCTTGTCCTTCAGAATCTTTTCCTGGGCCTTAAATTTCCTTAATTATCTCTACATAAAAGGTGGTCTATCCAGTCTAATATGTGCCGACTTGACTTTGACCTTCCTGTCTGTTCTCTATATTCTAGGTATATAGAATTCTTTTCTTGGATCCATAGCCAGGGTGCACATTATTCCCATTAATCCTGTTCTTGCAGTCATTTATCTACTCTGGCTCTGCTGGAAAGGAATAAGATCTTTTCTGTCCTTACTGTTTGCCTTATTGCTTGCTTTTAATTTTTAACTATTTTCTTAAGTTGTCCTTCAGAGTCATGAAGCATATGTTCACATTAATAGAGAACAAAATAAAAAAAATTATTAGTAATTCAAAATCAGTTACTAAATCCAACTCCACACAGGCCTTGAGTTTTCTTGTTTGAAAATTCGGTTTATTAGTTCACACTGAGTCTAAACAACAAAAATTCAGAAAACTTGAAAGGAATGCTATAGCATTAAAAAACATCTATGTAGCTTAGGAATATTGTTTAAGAAAAGCCTGCCTGCCATTTTGAGCTTCACTCGTTTTGTCACCCTCAATCAAGCCTATATGACTTCTCTGAATTTCTGTTTTACCCTTTCTAAAAACAGAGATTAGTCTAGTGGTGCCAGATGATACTTCCTTCCAGAAGGCATTTGGAAATATTTGGATTTCTTTTAATTGTCATAATAACTAAAGAGTGCTACAGAGTGGGAGCCAAAATATTAGTTATCCTTTAATTCATGGGACATTGTTGTGCTATAGAGAATTGTCCCAACCAAAATCTCGATGATGCTTCCTTTGGGAAACATTGGCAGAGGATTCCTAAATTCCACTAAGCTTCTTTAATGTGTTTTGGTTCTTCTGGCTCAAAAACATGTATTGAAAAGGAATGGTCAGAAAAAATTACCTCTAAAATAAATCTCAATTCTATTTTCATTTCAGGAAAATAGTTAATACAGAAGATAATAGTGTTAGCATTTCATATGGTTTTTCAGTGTCCTGTGATTCTTGGACTATTGATTGATAATTGCTGGCAAAAGGTATTGAAAATACCTACATAAAATGCTCATTATCCTCACATTTAGTTTTTAAAAAATAAACTTAAAAAATTTTAGAATAGTTTTAGATTCATCAAAAAGTTGCAGAGATAATGTAGAAAGATTATCTATACCCTGCACCCAGTTTTTAAAGTTTTTTGAACACTTTAGTCAGGGTGGTTTTGATGAGAGTGGGTAAGTGGAATGAAACAATACAACTAAGAGAATGAGACTTAGCTTTGCACCACAGAAATAAAACAACACAAACCTAATCCTTTCAACTATGCTTCTATAAATAAATCAGTTTTATGATATATTTATTGAGACAGTGCCCAGATTGGTCCATGACAGAGAAAACTCTTGCCTTAATAACCCACCCAATGACATTAGGAATAATGGAAGAAAATTCCTCAACAGGCTTTGTATTTCTAGGCAGCAGACGTTATATCATGTTCATATTTATATATGTATGTATGTATTTTGAAAGATTTTATTTATTAGAGAGAGACAGCACAAGCAGAGAGAGCTGCAGACAGAGGAAGAGGGAGAAGCAGGCCCCCCTGCCCCCGAACAGGGAGCCTGATGTGGGGCTCAGTCCCAGGACACTGGGATCATGACCTGAGCCAAAGGCAGACAATTAACTAACTGAGCCCACTCAGGCGACCCTCTTGTTCATTTTTAATATTCACTACCCAGGGCATACTAGGTGTTCAATAAATGTTAATGAAATAGAATTGTAATAATGAGGAAGGAAACAGAAGATTGCCTCTCTATCTTAGCTCTTTTCTGTAAATTTTCTGTAAATATTTGTTTGCAGTAATTTATACAGCACAAGAAATAACTTTGAGTCTTTTTGCACATTGCTAGTTTCAAACCTTTACACTGTGTAGCTGGGAGTTCACACACAAAAATACTATATGAGATTATCTCTAGAATTATTCTGGTTGCTATAGAGAATTAAGAATTTACCCTTGTCACATGAATGGACTCTTAGATATGTTCAATTTTTATAAAATAAGTAGATATTATACTTTCTTAGATATCGGGAAATTTATTGGTTATAAAATAAGTACCAAAAATATTTTCTTTATGTACTAAATAAAGCAAATTCCAGACTTTTGGGAGATGAATTCTGTAGTTCATGAATTATGTAGATCCTGGTTTCTTTTCTGTTAAAGAAATTTTCAGTAATTTTTCATAGCTAATTACATATCTTCTTTAAAAGGATCAGGCAGGGGTTGTGAGTCTGAAATTTTTGTATAGCAACTCTTGTAGAGGTTTAAAAGTCACAGAGGAAGTAAAAATTATGCCTCATAAGAGGCTTATGTATTACCTGTAAATTTATCCAAATGCTACTATTATTATGGATAGTTGGTGTTTGATGTTAATAATTTATATAAATGTTTCTGTTTCTTAGAACCCAATTCAAACTGGCTTAAGGAAATAAGGAAATTTATCTTGTACTTCAAGATGACTGGATCCAGGGATTTAAATAAATTCTTCAGGATATTCTCTTTTTCCATCACTTAATCTTTTTTTCCTTTATGGTTATAGCTTCATTCTCTTCTACTACCATAAGCTTCCTTCAAAAGGATATATGTCAGTTCAGTTAAGTACCCCAAAAGAAAGAGAGAACTTGTTTATTTGGGAATGTTACAAGGCGGATTAAATTCCTACCTATAGTTGTGCCTATTCCTCTCCTAACTCCCATAGTAGGGCAGTGGACAACTCTGGTTGGTTAGGCCTTGGTCACAAAACCACATCTTAGGTCATGAAGATGAGGCACTGTGATTTTTTTAGTAGCCCACTTTCCAGGCCAGGGTTGAGGAAGGACAATTTTCCAAAGAAAATGGGGACTGCAATATGAAGCAAATGTAGATGAGAGCAAAAGAATATGGAAAGACTGGGGTTCCCGGGTGGCTCAGGCAGTTGAGCATCAGACTCTTGGTTTCTGTTCAGGCCATGATATCAAGGGATTGCTCTGGCTTTCTTTCTCAGGAGGGAGTCTGCTTCTCCCTTTCCCTACACATACCCCACCCCTCCTTGCCTATGCTCTCTCTCTTAAAATAAATAAATAAATCTTTAAAAAAATATGGAAAAACTAAAACAAATCCAAAAAGATGTCTATTTAGCCAAACATCCAACTACATTATTGTTTCCAATAATGAGAATGAGTTAATTCCAATGCCTTTTATGGCAGTTATTCAAATATTTTCTAAGGGTTAAAATACCTATTTTAACTATTCATATTCTTTGGAAAGATGCCAATGAGGGATATATTTAAAAGCATTTTTTCATTCCTAATTCACTGGGATGGACTTGTATTTATTGTCTTTTATGGTAGACTTTGCGGCAATGAGTAATTAGTTTCTTTTCTGAGGTCAATGGGTGTCAAGTCTTTTGGTCTTGGGCATCCTGGCTTTAAAACCTTTAATAATCTGGGTAATTCCTTATTTTAAAATCTTTACCATCTATTAAATGCATTTCCCTTTTGAAAAAATCATTCATTTAACTATGAAGTTCACCTTGTCTTAAGGAGTATGGGCCTTGACAACTTGGAATACATCTGAGTCTAATGAAGCACTGCTTTATTTTCTATGACAAATAGTTTTCAAACCATTAAGTGATCAGTGTCCAACCGTTGAAACAAACAATGCTACTCTTCATTTAAGATTCCTTAAAAGTTGATGTTAGTTTCTCTGAATGCATTTTGTGTCTAATTTTAGTATCTTTGTTAGAGACACATGGATGCACAGAGAGTTATTTCCCATAGCATGAAAAATGATTTTGTCACACTTCCAACAAATTGTACTATAGATAAACATAGGGAAAGAGAAGAATAAATAAAGTAAGATGAAAACAGAGAGGGAGGCAAATCATAAGAGACTCTTAACCATAGGAAACAAACTGAGGGTGGCTGGAGGGGAGGTAAGTGGGGAGATGAGGTAATTGGGTGATGGGCATTAAGGAGGGAACTTGAAGTAGTGAGCACTGGGTGTTGTTTGCAACTGATGAATCACTAAAATGTACCTCTGAAACTAATAATATAATATATGTTGATTAAATTGAATTTTAAAAAATTTAAAAAACTAAATATTTGCCATGTTATATAGTATTTTTCACAACTCTCATATTTTGATATTACATAATTACATATTTTATCCACTGAAGGACATTTTACATAAAGGTAATGAATGTCTTGGTTTAGAAATATGTAAAGATTTGCATTGCTGACACTTTTCAGGGCATATCTTAATCTCTTTAAAATTATAGTGGTATCCTAACAAACTAGCACTTCAGGATTATATCTTTACTTCAAGCAATATAAGATACATTTTATTTTGTGCATTTTTGAGAAATAGGAAAGCATCAATACCTTGAAATAATCAGATTAGAGTCTTCTCAAAATATTCTTTTCCTCTGGGATAAGTTACTCCCCAGTCCTCCTATCTTCTTAGTGGAATTTTCTTTTTCTTTTTCTTTTTCATTCCTTTTTGTTCTCAAGTTTCACTTTTTGTCCTCTTGTCACTCTCTATCAGAGATTGGAAATTAGTGACTCCATAGGCCAAATCTGCCTATAGATAGTTAATAATAATAAAAAGCTTCTGCCCAGCAAAGGAAACAAAAACTGGAAGACAACCTACTAAATTTAAATGTAAGAAGATATTTATAAATGACATATCTGATAAAGGGCTAGTATCCAAATATATAAAGAACTTATACAACTCAACACCCAAAAACCAAATTATCCAATTAAAAAGGACAGAAGATATGAACAGACATTTCTCCAAAGAAGACACAGCTGGCCAAGAGACACCATCTGATAAAACACTCGTCACTCATCATCAGGGAAATTCAAGTCAAAACCACAGTGAAACATTACCTCCCACCTGTCAGAATGGCTAAAATCAACAACACAAGAAACAACAGGTGTTGGCAACTATGTGTAGAAAAAGCAACCCTCTTGCACTGTTGGTGGGAATGCAAACCTGTGCAGCCACTGTGGAAGATAATATGGAGGTTCCTTGAAAAGTAAAAAATGGAACTACTCTACGACTGAGTAATCACACTACTAGGTATTTACCCCCCAAATTCAAAAACACTAGTTCAAAGGTTATATATGTACCTCTGTTTTCCTAGCATTATTTACAATAGCCAAATTGCAGAAGTAGCCCAAGTGTCCAATGATAGATGAAGGATAAAGAACGTGTGGCATATATGCAATGAAATATTATTCAACCATAAAAAATGAAATGTCATTGTACAAATGCCATTTGTAACAAGATGGATGGAGCTAGAGAATATAATGCTAAGCAAAATAAGTCAGTCAGAGAAAGACAAATACCATACGGTTTAACCTATGTGTGGAATTTTAGAAACAAAACAAATGAACAAAGAAAAAGAGAGAGAGAGAGACAAACCAAGAAACATATTCTTAACTCTAGAGAATAAACTTATGGTTACAAGAATGGGTGAAATAGGTGACAGGGATTAATGAGTACACTTTTCATGATGAGCACTGAGTAATGTGTAGAATTATTGCATACTATACTGTACACCTGAAATTAATATAACACTGTATGTTAACTATACTGGAATTAAAAGAAAAAGCTTAATATAAATAATAGTAATAATAACCATAATAATTTGGCCTTTCAAATATTTGGAAATGTATCCAATTTAAAAATTGGGGGATTACACATAAAATGTGTTTTCACCTTTTCCTGGAAAACTGGACTGTCTGGACAACCCAAGCTAGCACTTCCATCGGGTGATAGTTAGCTGGAGCTGTGTGCTGGCTGCCCATTTGGACAAAGCATGCACTATCTCTTCCACCAACCACTGTCTTCAATAATCCTAATACACTGAGTCTAAGCTTTGGTTGTTGCTTATCACATGGATTGTTATTTTCCTTATAATAGAGAAACATTTCTTGATTTCTATATTTCCATAAAAAAATGGGAAATGAAAGAACAAGAGAGCTTTGTGTTTTAAGGAAAATTGGAAGAATGCAAATGTTAATGTCCAAACAGCAAGTCTACTCTCTTATCTCTGAAAATTTTCATTTACTTCCATAAGACAGCAGCTACCATTTTTAATATAAATGATTCTAAACTATATATCTCCCATTTGGACTTTCTCCCCCTCAACTCCTGACCCATATAATCCATTGCTTGCTCAGCCTCTCTGCTTGAATGGCTCACAGATATTTCAAGCATAACATGTCTTATGTGAACACATCATCTCACTCCCGACATTCACTCTTCCACCTGTGATCTCTGTTGTGGCAGGTTTATTATTGTTTCCAATTATTCATTCTCTCCCATCCTCTAAGAGAATAATATACCTCTATCAGCTGCTATGTGCTCATAGTGCTTTCCTTGGAAAGAACATACCTTCCCACAGCATTGAGTCTTGGCTCAGCCATGTGACATTCTGGCCAATGAAATGTTAGCAGAAGTGATGGTATACCTGTAAGAGCGGAAGCATTTGCAATGCATGGTTTCACCAGCTCTTAATTCTATACACTGAGAAAAAACAAATCACAGAGGTGGTATTCTCCTTTCACCTGGATGCTGGAGTGAAAGTAAAAAAAAAAAAAAAATGAACTGCTGGATAAAATATTTTAAGGATAAAATATGTAAGTAGGGAAAGTGATGGAATCCTCAAAGATCAGAAATAGTAAGACATGAGTCTCTCTCTAGGTCAGTGTTAGAGTCAGCATTTGTACTGAGGACATGTGTTGCTCCCTAGAAGTTTAGATTTTTTTTTTTAATGGGTAGATTATTAAAATTAGGAACGCTGGGCTTACATGCAATTTGAGAGATTGGAATGAGACACAGAGGTCAATCCAGGTATGCCAAAGGGAACCTGTTAAGGGGATGAATTATCTTATTCAGGAGATAGAGGTAATAAGGATGCTTGCCTTTCTTGGTCTTAGCCCTAGGTAAAAGGAAAAACATTCTTCCCTTAAGAATTATCAATAAGGCTTCCATCTACTTTGGGGCCAGAATCATATACTCCATAAGCTTGGTAAAAACCCAGGCTGCTGATTTATGTGAAAATGGTCCTGGGCTACTAGTACACACAGGTTATCACATGGACTGTTATTTTTCTTATAATAGAGAAACATTTCTAGATTTCTATGTTCCCATAAAAAATTGGAAAATGAAAGCCCAAGAGAGCTTTATGTTTTAAGGAAAATTGGAAGAATGTAAATGCTAATGTCCAAACAGCAAGTCTACTCTCTTATCTCTGAAAATTTTCATTTACTTCCATAAGATTGCACTACCTTTTTTTAAATTAACATATAATGTGTTATTTGCTTCAGGGGTGCAGGTCTGTGAGTCATCAGTCTTACACAATTCACAGCACTCACCACAGCACACGCCCTCCCCAATGTCCATTCTCCAGCCACCCTATCCGTCCCACTCCCCTCCCCTCCAGCAACTCTCAGTTTGTTTCCTGAGATTAAGAGTCTCTTACGGTTTATATCCCTCCCCACATTACCATTTTTAATATAAATGATTCTAAACTGTATATGTGATTATACGCAGGTTTGGCCTCAGTAGCGAACTCAAATCCTCTATGGACGTATAGTCTTTAAACTCGGGCCTCAAAGAAGTCCCACTGATAAAGTTCCATAAAACCTTAAAGTGCTCATAAAAATATTTAAAACACACTTGGAAAAACAAGCTACCTTTAACAAAATTCAGTAAAACGATAAAGTGAAGAGTCAGGTTCACAAAACTGGCATACATAACAGATGTTTAAAGCTGCAATGTAAGTTTTTATCATATTTCATGGAGTTAAAGAAGACAGTTTCAGGGTCCTTCCAGCCTTCTTTCTATGGATACCAAGATAAGAAATCCTGCTTTAAAGAGTAGTTTTCTTCAAGCTTTGTATCACATTTATTCTATGCTTCTGTGACTCAGGCCTTTGCAAGAGTAAATGGTAAAGTTTTCAAGCAATTCTTTTTCTCCTGGTATGCTTATAGAGATAATCCAACTGTAAAGTATTTTAATCTTTTAATTGGTATTTATGCAGTTTCTTATAAATTCACATTCTTCTTTGTGAAGAAAAAGTAAGGACTTTAAATGGAGGTTAACTAAATCATCAAAAATTCAATCCTAATACGCAATGCTAAATTGTTTTCCATTCACAGAATTATCATTTCATGATAAACCTCTGGATTTGATAAACCTTGGATTTGAACTATTTGTTCCAGGCATAACAGCTTATTTTGAAAACCAATGAATAAAATACAAAAAAATGTCTTTTATATTTAGTTTTTGATTTCTGACCTTTTTGAACATCAACAGTTGTCACTTGCAGGGAATAAAAGATTTTCAAATAACTACTTTTATTTTATAAAGGTTTACATGGTCCCTGTCACAACTACTCAACTCTGCTGTTGCACAAAACAGTCATAAAAAAATGAAAGAGCATGGTTGTATTCCAATAAAATTTTATGGATATGGAAATTTGAATTTTATATAATCTGCACATCATGAAATATTCTTCTTTCGAGTTTTTTTCCCAACCATTAAAAAATATGAAAACCATTCTTAGTGTGTTGGCTGTAGAAAACAGGCAGTGGGCTGAATTTGACCTGCGGGCCTGTGTTACCAGCGCTGCTTTAAGAGTTCACAATCTAGAAGGAGATAAAAGAAAATAAACAGATACTCTTCTTTTAATACAGTCTTTTAGAGTAACATATGCAGGTCTTTTAGCGCCTACCAGTGAGAGGAACTAACTGCTCAAGTATGTTCAGGGAGATCTCATCAGAGAAATTGAGGGAGTAAGGCTCTGCTTTAATCAGAGGTTGTCAGGGCGTCTCTGGGGAAGAACCATTTGAAACTGAGAACTAAAGACTGAAACAGAGCAGCAGTTGGAGAACGGCAGGAGGTGCTTCCAAGCTGGAAGGAACAACATTTCTTATACCAGCTCTAGATGAAAGCACAAGGCACCACACTAGCAAGGCTTTTAAGGTCCACCATAGCCCAGATATGACATGTTAATCTCCTCTCTCCACCCTTGTGCTGAACTATTTGCATTTTCCACATTTAACATGCAATTTCCTACCTTTCAAAAATTCTCTCTGCAATGCCATTTATTACCAAAGCAATTTAATATTCCCAGCTATGTCATATGCATCCATGGTGACTGAGGTCAGGCATCAGTTCCAAGACACCTTTCCTAAATGTCAGGTGGGTCCAAGTGCCTTTTTAGTTTACTTTCCTGGCAGTCTACACATATGTTGTCATGGCACTTGTTATATTACATTGAAATTATTGACGTATGGGTCAGTTTCTTCAAGAGTTGCATGTTCTACTAACTGAACCAGCCATGCACCCCTTACTTCTAGGTCTTTGATTGATTTTGACTTAATTTTTTGTATATGGAGTAAGGATTAAGGTAAGAGTGCAACTTCACTTTTGGCATGTGGATATCCAGCTTTCTCAGCAACATTTGTTGAAAAGACCCTAACCCAGTGAATAGTCTTGTCAAAGATAATTTGACCATATATGCTAGGGCTTACTTAGTTCTTTGTTCTATTTCAGTGGCCTATCTCTATGTCTTTATAGTAATACCACACTGTTTTGATTATTGTAGCTTTGTAGTAAGTTTTGAAATAAGGAGGTGTGAGTCCTATGTTCTTCTTTTTCAAAATTGTTTGACTCTTCAGAGTTTTTTGAGATTCTATTTAAATTTTGGAATAAATTTTTCTATTTCTTCAAAAATATCCATTGGGATTTTGATAGTGGTTGCACTGAATCTACCACTTTTTTCTCTTTCCCTTTCATATAAGGAAAGTGAATAGAATAATACTTATGGTTTTAAAGGAAGATTAGTTATATGGAGACTACATATTCTGGCCAACTTGAAATTTAGAGAGAAAATTTTGGTCAGATTTCTATTATTCAGCACAGCTACCTCAGTCAATTCAAATTCCAGTCTCTGACTTCATAACCAGGGAAATCATCCTGCTATGTGCAGGTCCTTCTTCCCAATCTGTGGTCTAGAAAAGGCCTTTACTGAGATAGCAAGGATGTTGTAACGCTAACCTCAATCGTCTCCTTTAAAGGGATCATAGTCTTGTACTGCTTGTTGGCCAATGTCTGCAGACCATTGTTTCATATATTTTACTCTGTTTTCTATTTGTTTATTGTGGGAGGGCAAGTCCAGCATCAATTTCTCTATTATAGTTAGAAGTAGGAATTCTTCTTTAATTTTAAAATTTCTACCATCAAGACTGATTTCTGATCTAAATCGTGGGTATAAAATAACTAAGGGAACAAAAATAGTTTATTCTTTTACATTACAATGTATTTTAATTTTCAGAGCATAAGAGACTTCATGTACTGTTTTATTTGTAGAATTTTTATGCTTGTGTTTTAAATTCTTGGAAGAACAACTGTATCTTAAGGTGAGCTTGTTTTGAATTTGATTACTCAAGTAACGAGAACAATTTACAGCCAAAAACGAACTCAGGAAAATATTACCTGATCATATTAAGATAATGTCTGACTCCTTCTTCCTTTCGCATACATCTACCACCTCTTTCTCTTGCTGTTTCTCAATTATATAACTTGAAACCTTATCTCAGCCATATTGTATGACCCTCAAAACTTCTAATGCTTATTTCTTAACTTCTTTCTCTGTATCTTTAGTTGGGTGAACTGGGCTTCCTAATTCTGTCTCTTCTATCTACCATCTTCTCTATCCTCCTTTTATTCTTGTCATTTCTTGTATTTTACAATATTCTGCCCATTCACCTTCTCACTCTTCCAACTCCCAATATTTATGAATTTCACTTATGAGCTGATCTAATTCTTTTCTGTTACCATCAACAATATTCACTCATAATAGAATAATTGTATATGAATTTTGCCTGTGATCAGGTTTCTTCTTTCCAAAGAATATAAGTCTTTTTTTGTTAATTGTAACAATAACAATAATATTCATTGATAATCTAATCTATCCCAGGTTTTTAAAATATCTCTCTATACAGATCACTGCTAATCACCACAGCAACTCTGCTTGATATTATTACAGCCACTTTTTAATTAAGGGAAAGATTCAGAGAGGGTAGCTGGCAACTAGAAATACTGATATTATTTCTATATATGTGGGGTTAATAGAAAGAAAGCCAAAAAGAAAAAAAAAGAGGTCCAATGCATGTTCATTCATATTTTTTCCAGATTAATGGTATCTTCTCCCTTCAGCACACATGTGACTTCCTCCAGAACGTTCATAGTTTCTGTAATGCATTCATAATGATCAACTTTTCTCTTACACTTCAGGTGTAATTTGTAGAATACTCTAAATAAGTTCCTTTTGCACTCTAAATTTGAAAGGCTCAGTCAGACCTCAGTTTGTTTCTGTCTCCTTTTGTTTGTTTCTTTGTTTCTTCATACATGGCTTGGAATTTTTGTTTTGTTTAATCTTGTCATGGAAATCTGTTTTTAGTTAATTTATGTCTGCAAAACCTGTTTGGTCTTTGTAAATTAATTTTTATTTTCAGGGACTTTATGTGAGAGTTCACTCATCAGACACTAACTCTCTAAGCAATTTGGTTACAAGTACACAATTTGAAATTTAGGTGTTTAAATATTATTTGTAAATCACTGGCTATTTCTGTTTTCTTTCTCCCCTAAAAAACATCCAATTATGGGTTCCTTTTATATAACCACTACTCATTCAAACAATATTTGCTTTCGTTTTGTATTAGTCCTTTGTTAGTAAAGTGTGACATGTTGGGTCCATTATGTAGTTAATTATTAAAATGACAACTATCAAATTTTGACCCCGTGATTTTATACTACTTATTCTTTTTCATTTACCCAGTAATGGCCTGTATGCCAACCATAGTTTGTGTGGTTAAGAAGTCCACAAACCTTGTAAGATGATGTCTTTTTCCTTGTTTTATACTCTTATTAGTTCTGTTTTTAACTGCTACCTGTTGTTTTTTTCAGGATAGTTGGACTGTGTGGTCATAGGAAAGGCAAACTGGTAAGAAGTTAAGCACATAGGCTTGGGAATTAAAACATGTGTACATTTAAGCCCTTGCTCTATCCCTCATTAGTGATATCACTCTGAGAAAAGCTCTTAACTTGGCTCTAAAGAAAATATATCAATAAATTTTTATAAACCTTAAAAATATTCAGGCCAAATATTCAGGTCTAAACATAGCATATTAAGTAAAACCTACAAACATATAAAATGTGAAAATAATCATTCAAAAAATCAGATACTGATTTTTTTTTCCCTTGAGCAAGAAGGTGGTGCAGGACTCTAATCTGGAAGGGGCTTGTGAGATCTGGGCCTGGCTGTAGAAATGGAGTGTGCCAGAAAAGGGAGGGTCCACGGTGGAGGTTTCCCACTCTTTCTTTAAATAAAAAATAATATAAATTTATACATATATATGTATACATATACATATATATGTATTGATTTATTGATTATGTATATGTATACATATATATGTATAAATTTATATTATTTTTTATTTAAGTATATATTTGAATGGACCACCAGCTTTAAAAGGACCAAACAGTGGTGACTCTAAGTATAGAGCAGAGACTGGCATCTGGGACAACAGAGTAGTTACAGGGATTAAGTGTGGGCTAGGAGGTGGAGCCCAGAGAGATTGTCCTGGGGGGTACATGAATAAAGTCAGGAGGTCTTGTTAATCTGTGTTGAAGTGCCAGGAATAGGAGTCTTCTCAGGTTAAAGGTTCATTTTTCTTTAACAGAAGCATTCTTTTTTTTTTTTTTTAAGGTTTTATTTATTTATTTGAAAGAGAGACAGAGACAAAGCATGAGTAGTGGGGAGATGCAGAGGGAGAGGGAGAAGCAGACTTCTCACTGAGCAGGGAGCCTGATGCAGGGCTGGATTCCAAAACGCTAGGGTCATGACCCAAGCCAAAGGCAGATGCTTAACTGACTGAGCCACTCAGGCACCCCTAATGGAAGCATTCTAATTAGAAGCATAAATATGGGGTAGCTTAGTGTCCACTAGAAACAAGGTCCTCAGCTGCTGGAAGCTGCAAACAGTTTTCACTTCTTGAGGTCAGTTTTTTGAGTGGCCAAGGTAGAAAAGTAGGGGGACAAAATTGGCAATAATGTCTGATGACCCCAGTATGTCATACTTCAGAGCTGTGGCTAACACAGAGATCCCTTAGTTGGATACAAGTCATCCTAAAACCTACAGTTTAAGATGTGATCTTATCACCAGATCACTAGCCAGACTTCTATATTCAAAATGATGCGTTTCAGAAACACTGAGGGTTTAGAGACTCAGTTTAGTTTGCAGCAACCTTTATGTCTTACAGCAAAAGAATGTGGAATAATTAATGTTTTAATACCCTCTAGATGAAATATTATGTAGCTATTGAACTGCTTTATGATTTTAAGATAACATGGAACCTGTTCATCTTCACTGTCTAACTTTATGTGTAAATTAAATAGATATCATGCTTATAACTATATAAAAATGGCCACAAACAGGAAAAAAGTAAGAGGAGGAATATTTTCAAACATCTCTGTATGTTTAGAGGAAGAAACTGTGTTCATTTGATTTCCTTTTTTCTTTTTCCTTTTTTCTTTTTTTGCTTTAGTGTATACTTCAAATACTCTTTAATCATATTTTTTAAAAGCACTAATAAAAATAATGTATTGAGTGCTAAATATGTACAAAACTGGAGCTAGGTACAGTGGAGATAAGAAGTTACGTAAGAAAAGGTGGCTTTCTTAACATGCTATATTGTAGTAGGGAGAGGAGACACTGCACAATGTGAGGTAGAAAGTTGCATGTGTCAACAAGGGCTCAGAATAAGCACCACACAGAGGAAGGGACAGGAGGGATGATGACAGCTGCCTGGTATCATTTTTTATTTACCACTTAATTCATACAGGTCAGCTTTAGATCAGTGAATAATGAAGCCAAATCCATGAAAAAAATCTCTGTGTAACTTTAGAACATTTTATTTACCATTCATATTTCAGAGAATAGGAACCTGGTTGCTGGTAGTTTATTGGGTCTCTTTCCTCCCAGATTTGGAAGTGTGTGGTAAAGGAAGAACAAAGGTAATTTAATTTCAAGAGACCTGTTTTGACATGACTCTAATTAATTGAAAACACGGCTGGGAATTACAGTAGCTTACAGACAACTCTCAACTCATTTTCTGGCCAAAAAAGAAATCCACAGTGCATTTTAAATATGAAAATAACCTCTTAAGAGGCTTTTGTGAGAAGGATTTTAAAAGCTTCTATAATTTGCTCAATGATATATAGACTTTCAACAGCTGAACTCACATTTCCGAGCATTTCTGAAACATAAAGAAATCTCTTAGCAAATATGAAATGTCATCCTACTCTTTTTAGAATGGTCATCTGACATCAAGATAGAAAGTATACCTAGAGAATAATAGGAGGAAAAGACACAAACATTATTATTTCATTTCAATTTAGAATACAGCATTGTGATAGTTATACGGGTCATCCGTGGAGACTATTCAAAATGTTTCAATAATAGGATGGCAGAATGAATACAAAATAAAATGAAGCACTTCATGTATTATTCAGTTTTCATCTTTTATTTTGTGTTATAAAAAGACACAAATATAGCAAGTGAACAAAGATTAAATTGATAGAAAAATGGAGTTAAGTAGCTAGAGTTTATATTATTCAGAATATATTAGAGTACAATTAACAATATTAGAATTTTGGGAGTTACAAAAGAACACTTAAGCATATTTTGATTGCACTTTGAATTCATTCACATGGAAATTTTAAGAAATTTACTTAGAGAGAAAGAGAAAATACTTTCTTAGGTAACTATAGATATATGTATAGTTAAATAGTTAACAATGAGTTTTAAAGGACAAAGACATCTCCATGTTCTAACACACAGGTCCATTTCAATACAATTGTGAGCTTCTAATAACGTACAGCAGTGACTTTCCACTTCCTCAACTTCAAGCCACAGAAAAAAATACACTGTAAAATCATGGTACTTGAAGTAAGCCAAGAAGATAATTTAGTTCATTCCCTCCCTTTGAGTCTGAATCATGTGTCAGCCATCAGCACAGATGTGAATCTCTTCTATTCTTAAAGTTACGGTGATTCAGCTCATCTGTAAAATGAGGCTAATAAGATTTGCTCCATTATAATTAGGAGTGAGTCAAAAGGTATAGGTAAAAGACCTAGTATGAGTATCTCGTACATAGGAGGATATAAAAAAGAAAAAAAAAGCAGCTGTTATTATTATTAATGAGATGATACAGTAAACTGTTTTAAGTGGAAAATAAATATTTTCAAGAAATACTTTTTGTTTTTCTCTTAGATAATTAAATTCTCCATGCTACCATTCATACCCTACAATTAGCATTGATGGCAATGTCCTCTAATTTCTTTGTTTCATGTTTCTCTCGCCACCCTTCTAGCCTGCCTAAACTTGTCAGCTCCTTGATGTCAGGGACTCTGTCTTATTCCAGTTTTATCCCCAGTGCAGAACATTGAGCTGGGCACACAATAAATTCTTAGGACACATTTGTTCGTTGAGTATGAATATGAGAATATTTTTAAATAATATATTCTTTTTTCCTTTATAGGCTAATGTAATTTTTTTTTTTTTTTTTAAATTTTATTTATTTGTCAGAGAGAGAGGGAGAGAGAGCGAGCACAGGCAGACAGAATGGCAGGCAGAGGCAGAAGGAGAAGCAGGCTCCCCGCCAAGCAAGGAGCCCGATGTGGGACTCGATCCCAGGATGCTGGGATCATGACCTGAGCCGAAGGCAGCCGCTTAACCAACTGAGCCACCCAGGCGTCCCTAGGCTAATGTAATTTTTGAAAAAGTAATATACACACACAGTATATAAGTCAAATATATTTAACAAAATATTATAATTTTCTGTCAAACTCTTCTTGGATTTCATTCCCCAGAAGCAGTCATTTTTTATTCCTTTAGAGATTCCCTCTTCATACATATCTGTATTTCTGAATAAAATGTTTATACTCTTATATTAAGATTAATCAATTTTAGATATTATCTATTGGATTTCTAATATGGTTGTTGAGGATTTAACTCCCTCAAAATTCTTCAGGGGCCAAGGCCTGGCCACCCCAAAATACACCACTTTGGCCTGTGGACTATTTTGAGTTGAAGGCAATCAAGACCCTGAGGGCTCAAGAGAAACTTTTGTTCCTCCCCTACCCAAATAGGAGAATTTAAACCGGGAATCTTTTCAAGAATACAAGTTATTACCAGAGATAAATTTTATTTGAGTGACCTATCTGTACAGTGGGACAAAAATCTAATTACCAAACATCTACTCTTCTTATTGCCCTATGAATTGCATTCCTTCTCTTTGAAGTCCCAAACCTCTACCCCATTCTCCTTAAACATACAGAGATGTTAGTTCAGGATGACATATGTACCTCATTTTGCTTGACTGTCTCTGGAATTTCTTGTCTGTGTGGATTTCCCGTACATGCAAAACTGAACTTGATTTTCTCCTGCTAATCCGTCTCATGCCAATTTGATTCTTAGTCCAGCTAGGAGACATTGATGGGAAGAAAACAATTAATCCTCCCAGACCCTTACATCTCCTCTGCTTTCCCTCCCCACTTCTCAAAGTAAAGTTACATTAAAAGTTTTGTTTAGATATAATTAATTGCTGACATTATTACAACGGTGTCAATATTTATAGTTGAGCATTTTAAGAATTTACTGAAGTTACATCTCCTTTTATGCTTTTATTTTTCTTGAAAATAATAGCCTTGATTTTTCATTAGGTTGATTTCACTTAAACTTTTGTTAACTTTTCACAATAACCTTTTAGTGCCATTTCCCCAAGATCATTCTTAGGTAATCCATCAGTTCCAATTATTTTTTTATGGAGTCATCCGTTTGAAGACCTCCATCCTTTTTAGGAATACTGCAAAACACTTGGCCAGGAATTTCTCTTCCTTGCCAAGCTGAGAATTCCCTTGCTTTTCTTCTGATTTAAGTGTCCTCTTTTTTTTTTTTTTTTTTTTTTTTTTTTAATTGGAGAGAGAGACAGCGAGAGAGAGAGCACGAGCAGGGAAGAGAAGGATAAGCAGGTGCCCCGTGAGCAGGGAGCCTGATGTGGGACTGGAGCCCAATGCGGGTCTCGATCCCAGGACCCCAGAATCATGACTTGAGCGGAAGGCAGTGGCTTAAATGACTGACCATCCAGGTGCCCCTTGATCTCTTCTTTTCATCTTTCTTTTTTACTCCCTTGTTTTATTGGAGTACACCTTCTAGTATTTCCTGAGAAAAGCTGCATGGCATGGTAAATACAATTTTAAGAATTTGCATACATGAAAATATCTTCATTTTAATATAACACTAGAAGGCTGGGCATCAATTTCCATACTGAAATGATTATTTCTTCTTAATTTTGAAAGTCCTTCTCCACTCCCTTTTAGGTATCAGTATTATTCCTTATTTTTGCATGACATACTATAGTTCTTTTTTTCTCTCTTGAAACTTATCTTGTTATCCTGAGATTGCACTTATGGACCTTAATTTTTCCTTATCACTTAGTGGGCCCTTTTAATCTGGGAACTCATGTTTCTCAGTACTGAGAAAGTTTTTAAAATTATTTTATTGGTGATTTGTTGGCTACTGTTTACCTGATTTCCCTTTTTGAATCATCCATGATGCAAATATTTTGCCTCCTGAACAATCTTCTTATTTTCTCATCTTTCTGTCATTTCCCATCTCTTTATCTTTGTACTCCAATTTCTGGATCACTTCCTTGACATAATCTTTCATCACTACTGTTGGGTTTTTCATCTCTGCCATCCTACTTTTTATCATGTTCTTTGTTTCCCAAATGTTTTTTTTTTTAAGATTTTATTTATTTATTTGTCAGAGAGAGAGAGAGAGTATAAGCAGGGGGAGCAGCAGGCAGAGGAAGAAGCAGGCTTCCCAGTGAGCAAGAAGCCCAATGTGGGACTTGATCCCAGGATCCCGGGATCATGACTTGAGCCAAAGGTGGATGTTTAACCAACTGAGCCACCCAGGGATCCCACCAAATGTTCTTTTTATTGCAAGAAAGTCTTGGAATATTTCTGACTTCTCTGAGAATATTTGAGCTCCCTCCCCCTTTTTCTTTCTTTTCTTTTCTTTTTTCTTTTCTTTTCTTTCCTTTTCTTTCTTTCTTTTTTTTTTTTTTTTGTTTTCTTCTCCCTTTTAAGGTCTTCTTTCCAATTATTGTTTTTGTCTCTATCCTTCATGATAGAGGCTTCTTCAGATGTCCTACTAGACTTACCTTCTCATTCTCCTCATTTTAAGGGTGTGGGAACTAAAACTTGTCAACATTGAGCCAGCATCTGGAAGGCAGGAAGGAAAACACAGCGGTCTCAACATTCAGCATTCAGCATTCAATATGCCTGTATTCAATTTTTCACTTAATTTTCATACTGTGCCTGGCATGTCCCAGCCCAAAGACCTTCTGTTTGTCTTCAAAGCATAAAACTCTGGTCTTCCTGCTGGGTTGAAGGAAGACATTCAGCCTGCTGCAGAGGGAGATGGAAGGATCTGGTGGCTCTGAGTACTTCAACAGTGGTTCACCAATCTTCCATCTAGCCTCTGCCTTCCCTGGCGGTTCTAGAGGTAGCACCCATTGCTATGTCTTTTGTGCATTCTTGATACAAAATCATGTTGGTTCTGTGCTGTCTCCACTGTTTTCTCTCACTTTAAATTCAGCCTTTTCACCTGCTGTGTGAACATGGAGATGGGCCAAAGAAATATTTTCTTTGCAGGTAACACAACATTTAGCTTTGTCACTAGAGGGTGCTGGAAAAACATTTAAGGAGGAAGGGGCTTTCCTTTCTAGCTCCAGTGCTTTCCTTTTGTCTGGCTCTGGCAGCGTGTGTGGCTTTGGGAGCACCGGACTTTTCCAGTCCAGGCAGCCTCTCCGAGGGCCACATCCGGCAGCAGAGCCCAGCGGCTGGCAGCTTCCTCAGCATCTCCACCCTCAGGCAGTTTTATAGCAGAGCCCTCCAGTGAGTCATCTCCCTGTGAATCGTTTTCACCAGCACCCTAATGGTTATATTTCCAGCAGGTTCCAGCCGTGCGGCATCACAGCATACTCTCTGCATTTGGTGAGCCACTTCCGTGCCCTCTCCAGCAAGGTCTGGATCGGAGCCTTTGGGAGCAGACGTAGGCTTGTCCTTGGGCTCTATCTCATCCTGAGAGGTAGCTGCTTCTTATAGCTGCTATTTCTATATTCTCTAGAGTTCTTTTTACTTCTTACTAACTAATCCCTGGGTATTATAGTTAGTAATTCTTTTTTTTTTTATAAACATATATGTTTTATAAACATATAATATATTTTTATCCCCAGGGGTACAGGTCTGTGAATGGCCAGGTTTACACACTTCACAGCACTCACCATAGCACATACCCTCCCCAATGTCCATAATCCCACCCCCCCTCCCAACCCCCCTCCCCCCATCAACCCTCAGTTGTTTTGTGAGATTAAGAGTCACTTA